>NW_018477409.1:0-1436 GCF_002113885.1 Mizuhopecten yessoensis | reverse complement strand
GCACCATGACATAAGCTCACTTGCCATTCAGGCAAGTGAGCTAAAAACAGTATTTGGCTTTAAGTTTTCTTCAAAATATTTCCAAATCCTGGACAATTTAGATTGTTTTTATTAATTTGTAACTGGAACAACAAATTAGGCTTGAGCGCAAAATTCAATCTTGAACACGAGAACAGTTTAATGATAACAGGCCTTGGTTTCTGTGCGGTATGACTTCAGTAACTTTTGTTTTTCTGTGATGCTTTGTGGTTTCTTGTTTGGAGAAACAAGACCTTTGTCGGTTCTAAATTTTGTTTCTCATTATAAAATTCAGGTTAGAAAATGAAAGTTCCTAGGGTTTCTCTAAACTCAAGTTGAAAGGTTTCGTTGAACTCGAATTGATTCATATTGTTCTTTGCTTTTATCGATTTCCTTCGTATGTCACGTGCTGTTTCTCTTGTTCTTGTTTTGTCGAATTTTATAAATGCCTCATTGCCTCAAGATTAAGTGATTCAAAAGTATTGAGGTTATAACACGTATTCATAAACATTAACAAACGTTTATCTAAAAGTTGGGAGTTACTTCCCTTGAACTATAACTTCTGAGACTTATTTTCCTCATTGTGTTCAGTCAGCTGAGAAGTTTTAAATATATATCGACCTGAAATTGATTTTATCATTTAGTACAGAAATAAGAAGATAAGTACAGATATTTTGTATCCTGAAACTTGAATGTCGGTCATTTGATCTGCAAAACATCCTCATGCATTCATTCTCACAACAAAGTCAGCCAAATAGATTTGGAATATATCATGATCAGCCATTCCCAGTTCACCGTGGCCATTTTGAATCCTGAATTAAAAAAGATGGTTGTTTAACATAAAGAAAATCCAAATATCTGACCACAATGACCTGTCTTATTGATCTTTAATTGCCAGAGTTAACGTTATGATAAACAAGTCTATATTCAGTTAGAGAGTATAAAAAGAGTATAAAATGTTCACCGACTCTTAGCATGTTTATCCAGCCTTATAATTTGATCTTCAATTGAAAGAATGGTTAATAAGGGTTTTTTCGCACTAATTATTTTAAAGCCTGTTTGTACATTTGTACAATTACAATACATTAACATGAAATATACCTACACTCTCTCACACAAACAATTACACATCTTCTCATGGTTCAGCATACATATTTAACACTCATCATCTTCATCATTATTTAAACGCAACATCATGACAATCATCACTCTTTATCATCATCAAAACAACAACGAAATGTTAAAATAATAATTATAATTGTTCATAATCATTAGGGCACTTGGTCCTCATAGTCATACCCATCATCATCGATCCCAACCGAAACCATCATCATCATCATCATCATGTCATCATCATCATCAACATCATCATTATCATCATCATCACCACCACCATCATCATCATCATCATCATCATC
>NW_018477408.1:0-1436 GCF_002113885.1 Mizuhopecten yessoensis | reverse complement strand
GCACTATTTTACATGGAATAAAGAACATCATTAAACACTATTTGAAATCGAATCAAGAACGTCATTACACACTATTTTATATGGAATATAGAACATCATTACACGCTATTTGATATGGAATGAAGAAAATCATTACACACTATCCTACATGGAATAAAGAACATCATTACACATTATTTGAGATGGAATAAAGAACATCATCACAAACTATTTGACATGGAATAAAGAACATCATAACTAACCTTTTGAGATGGAATAAAGAACATCATTGCAAACTATTTGACATGGAGTACAGAACGCTATTACACACTATTTTACATGGAATAAAGAGCATCATTACACACTGTTTTAAATGGAATAAAGAACATCATTACACACTATTTTACATGGAATAAGGAACATCATCACAAACTATTTGACAAAGAATAAAGAACATCATTACACACTATTTGACATGAAGTACACAACGTCATTACACACTATTTTAAATGGAATAAAGAGCATCATTACACACTATTTTATATTGAATAAAGAACATCATTACATTCTATTTTACATGGAATAAAGAACATCATTGCGCACTATTTGACATGAATAAAGAGCATCATTACACACTATTTTACATGGAATAAAGAACATCATTACACACTATTTGACATGGNAAACTATTTGACAAGGAATAAAGAACACCATTACACACTATTTGACATCGAATAAAGAACATCATTACACACTATTTGACATGGAATGAAGAACATCATTACACACTAGTTGACATGGAATAAAGAACATCATCACACACTCTTTGACATCGAATAACGAAAATCATTACACACTATTTGACATCCAATAAGAACACCATTAAACATTATTTGATATCGAATAAAGAAAATCATTACACACCATCTGACATGGAATAAAGAAAATCATTACACACTATTTGACATCGAATAAAGAACATTATTACACACTATTTTACATGGAATATAGAACATCATTACACACTATTTAACATCGAATAAAGAACATCATCGTACACTATTTGACATGGAATGAAGAACATCATTAAACACCATCTGACATGGAATAAAGAACATCATTACACACTATTTTACATGGAATAGAGAACATCATTACACATTATTTGACATGGATTAGAGAACATCATAACACACTATTTGACATGGTATAAAGAACACCATTACAAACTATTTGACATGGAATGAAGAACATCATTACACACTATTAGACATGGAATGAAGAACATTATGACACACTATTTGACATGGAATAAAGAACATTATTACACACTATTTGACAGGGAATAAAGAACATCATTAAACACTATTTCACATGGAATAAAGAACATAATTACACATTATTTGACAGGAAATAAAGAACATCATTGCACACTATTTGACATGGTATAAAGAACA
>NW_018477407.1:0-1435 GCF_002113885.1 Mizuhopecten yessoensis | reverse complement strand
TTCAACTTACTCAATAAGCAAACTTGTTGTTCATTTCGACTTCCTGATTACTAAACCCGCGAAATACGTCCCTCACAGTTCTTTTGGACCACACTTGAGACGAAATGGTCGAAAATGAATCTAGGAGATGGTGAATAGAGAGCGCGCGAATGTTTCCCTTGTCGTGTTGCTTAATGTTAAACATATCTGGATGGGTTACTTTATGTATTCAGGCGGATCCATTATGGTCGGCTCGACTGCTTCATTCAAATCCAGAACTTATCAAACAGGCCCACAAGAAGTAAGTAGAATTGATGCTGAATTAGGTATGTTTCATTCATATTTAATTCTGGTGTTAGTCTGTAAGTATAAGTCATAACGACATACACTGTCATTTCTTTCTACTTACGATGTCATATTGTGCTACTTTCATTCATATATTTTCCGTATTTGTCTCAGTATAGAAAAGGTAGTGTTATGAAGTTTTGATTTGTTATTCCAATTCCTTTTGGAACAGAGAAAGTCGCAATTGTGAACTTTCTAAATTCAATATGGCAAACAGCCACCATTGCAAGCTAAATGGCTGCAATATTCAACTGACACTTGCATTTGCTTCCTTGTAATATGGTAACAACAAATAGGCTTAATCTTATATGTAAACACCCAGACCTTCATAAATAATATACATGTATTTATTCTACAATATTGACACAAATGAAAATATTTGGTCCGGTCATGTATACTTAATGTCATATTATCTCTGCCGTCTAAAGTTTCATTGAAGCCGGAAGTGACGTGGTTGTCACGGCAACCTACCAAGCTTCAGTGGAAGGCTTCTGTCAAGAGCTTCAAATTACCGAGGACGAGGCTGTTCGTCTTATGTTTTCTGGGACAAAAATCGCGAGAGATGCATGGCGGGAAGCTTCTGACAGCATTCGAACAGGTAAAAGTGCAAACTGGTGTGACGGAGCCACCGGTTTGTCTTTGATGCCATAATTATGAAACAATGCACCAAATTCTATTTACAGTTTATTTACATCTCTATACATATATACAGGTATACATGTCCATACGTACACAACAACACTTGCACTGCTCACATGTTGTCACTCCAACCTTCTACCAAAACTCCCAATAGTTACATCTTCTCTCGTGCACAAACACAAAACTAAACTGAACTCTATCACACACACACCAACCTTTGTTCTCATGAAACTGACCATTCTCAATCAACATTTCTCTCTAATGGCCCGAGCTTTAGTTGACAACTTAATAAGATCTCCAAAACCAAATAATATGTCTCTACATTTAAATTGCACTCCCAATCTTAAACAATTAAACAACTACAGACTCTCCACAGACAGTCACTGATACATACAGCTTCGGCTGACACAACTCATTAATTAGAACTACTGACCACTCTGACCCCTACTGGCCCACTCGACTCTCCTCCTAC
>NW_018477406.1:0-1435 GCF_002113885.1 Mizuhopecten yessoensis | reverse complement strand
CCCCTTTTTTTTTTTTTTTTTTTTTTTTACTATAAGGGTACATGGTAAATAAAAGTAGTCTGGGTACCATGTATGAATGTATGTACGTACAGGTCTGCGTGTCTCGACCAGGCGGTAATCGGGGTGTTGATGTCAGTGTTATATGTGAGGGTGCACTGTCTGGCTAGTCCACGCCAGCGGGGCATTCCTTCACGTACACCGTGTCTGAGATCGCCCTGACTGTGATAAATAGCAGCCTCTCGCGCTCTACCTTGAAACTCGACACTACTTTATGGAATAGTTTCAATCGGGGCACACCAATTATATCGCATGCAACTTTCCACCCGGTGCCCTCTAGGTCGCAGGTAGACCCTGGGTAGCATAGAGACGCTGCTATGTTATGTCGGGTCGAGCGGGGCGAGAGTCGGAAAGGTGTGTTTGTATTAACGCACACTTACCTTGTGTGACCCAGACGTACAGACTTGACATAGTGTAATTCAATAGCACGTAGTATAAATAGCCCCAATAGTCTGCCCCCTTTGTTCGCTACATACTCCACTAAGTTTGAATATAAGACCAATGCAGCACCTCATTCGCGGGCTGATAATAACACTGTTGAATAATAAAAAAGAACGACATTACACAGGCTGTGGTGGAGGTGGAGAACATGGTGACCTTTTCGACAGAGTTATGGTGTGGCTGGTCACTCTATATATCCTACCATTAAACTTCAGTTCCTCCTTACATCACAATCCTGTCACATATCCCTGTTTAGTTTTGCAAGTCCTCCGATGATTTACATGGACGGACAGAAACGGTTATGGCTAATGCTTGCATGATATTACGCAGATGTATATATGTGTGTTTCTCGTAAATCTGGTACATCGCGCTGTGGTAGTGTTAGTCGTTTTGAAAAAGTCTGGTACCGAACCGGACCAATCTTTATATTTACCGATAGGTAATATCCGGTTTTTTGACATTAACTAATCTTTTGTCTCGTGCGGATAGTGAGGCTAAGACAAGGGTTTGATATAACTACTAGAGAATGCTGGAACACTTAGTCTGGTTTAGGTATTGTCAACTTTCTGTATCGTTAATGAATATGTGAAACACCTCATATATCTAAATACACTTGTATCACCTTATTTGTAGCAGGTGTATTGGGTGAATTGTATCGGCCTTTTTATCTGTAACATATAACATTGATGTATTTGCATGATAAGTCCAGGGTAATCGAGACCTGTTATAGATGGTAGAACTGACACGTCTGGTTGGTGGTGTCGCGTTGGAGGTGTACTGTAGCTTGCATTGTTCTCTCAATGACAGGTAACACAGACGAAGCCCTGGGAAGTCCAAACCGTAGCATACTATCGCCCAATCTAACCTTTTTTGCACGTCAACGTAACCTTTTAAACGAACCAACAACCTCTATAGTAAGGTTTTATAATTATTCAAA
>NW_018477405.1:0-1435 GCF_002113885.1 Mizuhopecten yessoensis | reverse complement strand
CGGCTAATTTTACTATAACTTTTATCGTGGTTACAGTGATAAATTTATAGAAAATAAACAGTTTAGTACCCACAAATTGCAATATATTTACGTTGGTTTGGTTTAGTATTGTTTAATGTTCTATCAACAGCCATGTTCATTCAAGGACGGCCTCCCCTGTGCGCAAGATGCACGCGTGGTTGCATGCGTGTGTTTTGGGAGGCTGCGATATGTTCGTGTTTGTCTCCTTGTGATAGCGCGGAACTGATGCCGACTTTCAGTGCTACCTCACTTAAACATACTGCCGAAGACGCCCAGCAGGACACCCCACCCGTTCACATTATACTGACAACGGGCGAACCAGTCGCCCACTCTTTAATTGCTGAGCGTTAAGCAGGGGTAGAAACTACCATTTTTACAGACTCTGGTATGTCTTGTAACTAGTCTCGGCCAGGGAACAGAACCCAAAGCCTTCCTCAGAGGGGCGAACGCTTAACTAAAGGTCAAAAGTGAGGCATTGTCAAGGGAGACATTAGGAAGAAGAACCTTGTTTAGAAACAAGAGAAATATAAGATCCCAAATTTAGTCGCCTCTTACGATCATGCAATTGGGACAGCAGGTACAATTCTTACGCCCTACCTGCAGGGACATTGAAGTCTGTCAAAAATTCTATACGTTGACTGGTTCAACTTTATTCAAGAACAAAAGGATTATGGTAAAAGCTGTCATGTTTAATATTAACGTTTATATTTGCAACACAATGCACGCGTACTTGAGAAACAACGGTCCTTAAAAGACCTTAATTGTTAATATGACGTTAACCCATTCTCGATACTCGAGGTGTTACGCTCACGTTGGCTCTCTTCAGAGAGAGTAAATCCTGGAATATCGAGAATGACGTTTACCCTACAAAATAAAACCCAAACTTGGGAAACTCCGTATATTTTCAATACGACAATAACATCTTGAAAACCCGCACGCTCCTTAAATCCCCTCCCTGTCCTGTTGTATGGAGAGGTCACGAGTTCCTGTTACGAAAGTTATTACAATATGCTTGAATTTTCAGACTACATGAGGCGACGACTTGACCAGATGATGTCGCCACGTGACACCTCCCTTAAAAGTCGTATCGAAGTCATATACTGAACCAGTACTTCCCAAACAATCCCGACATCCTCAGCCGCTCGGGAGAACTAGTGTGGGGAGTCCACTACGTCGTGCACGAGTCCTTCATTCATACGTGACAGGAAGAGATGTTCCGAAGTAAGTCAGTTATCATTCTTATTATTCTTTTTGATGGGTGTCATACCACTGATTCTACCACCCATTAGATATGTACAGTGTAGGAGTAATCTCTAGTGTACACATTTGACCTCGGGTACGGTGTAATAGAGGTCCAGAAATAAATGAATGTCAAGATATTTAATTGCCCAGCTGGTATAATAGATTGAAGCGC
>NW_018477404.1:0-1431 GCF_002113885.1 Mizuhopecten yessoensis | reverse complement strand
GTGTCTCCCTTAAAAGAATTTTGATTCAACGATTTTTGTAAAAGTTGACAGGTGATGACTATAATGTTCCAGTTTTTGACCCAATCATTACTGGTGCCATTCCCTCAACACTGTTTTAAATGGGGTCCAATATTGCAGTTCTGCAAAAACAAATGTGTAGGTTACAGCAGGATCTCTGTACAACAGCTAAATGTTGTAACTAAGTGTTGGAAACTAATGTTCAGACATGACTATAGCTTTGTTAAATCATTTCTGAAAAGAAAATCATACCCTGCAGGACTTTTTAACCTATCCTCATTAGAGGTTGGGCTATTCAAATCACCCTGCGTCCGTGGTCTGTGGTCCGTCTGTCATTCAGTCCGTCCTTAAACAATTCTTGTTAGCACTTTTTCTCAGAAAGAACTAGAGGGATATTTTTCAAACTTAACATGAAGGTTTCACATGGTTCCTAGTTATGTATATTAAACGAAAAAACCCACCTGGTTTACGACAGACGCCTTTTTGAATTGTTAGAGTTAAAGCTTGTTAGTGCTATTTCTCAGAAAGTACGTTGTATACTGGAGGGATCTTTCTCAAATTTCACAAGAAGGTTTCCAATGATCCTTAGTTATGCACATCAAATTTTGATACTGATTGGAAAAATCAAGATGGCTGATAGGTGCCATCTTGAATTTATTCAGTAAAAGTTTATGAGCACTTTTTCTCAGAAATTACCTGATGGATCTTTCTCATATTTCACATGAAGGCTCCCTGAGGTGGCTTGTTATGCATATCGAATTGTGACACTGATGGGATAAACAAAATGGCTTACAGGCAGCCATCTTGGATTTGGACAATGAAGGTTTGTTATCACTATGTATCAAATGTACAGTCCTCTTGGTCTATACTTGTGTATGTTTACTTTTAAGACTGATTTGATAAGGAAAATGGCTGACATGTGGCCATTTTGGATTTTGACAGTATATTTGTTATTGCTTTCCCCTTGGTCTTGTTGTGCATGTTTCCTTAGAGACTGATCGGATAAATAATGTGATTTTTAATAATATAAAAGTTTAATGGTTTAGAATTTACACACTTTAATCTTGATGTGGCCTTTCTATTCTTCCAATTATGCATATTGCCTTATAAGGGGAGACATGTTTTTGTTCACAAAAAACAAATTTCTAGTTCTCAGAAAGTATTCGAGGAATCTTCCTCAAATTTGATATGTATAGGTTCCCCTTGGTCCCTATTAGTTGTTCCTGTTTATTTTAAGAGTGCTCATAAAAGCAAAATGACTGCAGGAAAAACTAAATAGATCTTTCTCCTATTGCAATGATCACTTCTATTTCTTTCACATTAAGTACTGTACCAGTAAATATCAAAAATATGTGAAACGACAAACTCACATTAAAGATTGTCTTTTATACACAGCAGTATGAATTAAGAACA
>NW_018477403.1:0-1431 GCF_002113885.1 Mizuhopecten yessoensis | reverse complement strand
TACGTATTTAATGCCATCGTCATTGTATGCCCCACTCCCCATTATTAAAGGGTCGCTGACGTTAATAACAAGATTAGCTGATTACTAATATTAACACATAACATGTAAATGATTGTTTTATTTCAGCACGACATGTCTCATCATAATTATTAAAACAAAACGGAAATCAGGGCCCGTATCCATGAAACTGGCCTCATGCTCAAACTCAGATTATGTGTCAAGATCAGTTTCTTGTTGTTGTAAAAAGCACACAGCATGTCCATGAATTGGACGAATTTCAGAGAGACTTAAAGCTGAATATCATTTCCACCGTCAACACCTGACATTTCTACCGTGTAGCATAATTTAAGCAATAAACACGAACATAAGTTTGAGCCCAGAGTTTATGCTTGAGCACGAGTTTCATGAATACAGCCCAGGTACATCGAATTGATTGCTTCAACACGCGTAAACATATTAAACCAGTGCGCGGACACGAACGTGAGATTGTACATGTAGTGAATTCACTGTATACTAGACTTAAATAATTTTAAAGTCAATTGCATGCAAATAACGTGTAATATCTGTCATTTCTATTTCTTTTCCTTTCTTCCCTTCCCTCTCGTTTACCTTTCCTACGTATATGTATTTGATGGGTGTGTTTGCTATTGTTGACATGCAATTTGTATTATAGAATATGTGGAATATGGTGCTTAAAAGCTTTGATAACATTTGTCTGATCCCTTTTGCTGTAAGACAAATGAAAAATGAAATAGGTTTGAAATAATAACAATTTTAAAACGATATATTTATTTACGTTTAGGGCCTGATAAATGTTTTAATGAGTTCGAATTTACATGTAACACATTGAAGCAGGTGTATAACATTATAAACTATGTTTTAACGTGTTACATCCGAAAGCGTGAACCCATATCGTTTTGTATAAAGACGGTCCTCATACTCTGTAATAGTTTATATCCACCTTGTAAATATTTGCTCATGCAGAACGGGGTTCTGGGTTAGTTAGTGTACGTTATATAAACGGTTGGTGTCTGTTCGTATCCTGTGAATTTAATATCTGATTGTGTGTACATGTGTATAACATTGTGCATATTATTTAAAACTTTCAGTATATGTTGTGTCACTAGAGATATCACTCTACCATCACAAAGGCGTCATATTGCAGCAGCCAGGGATGTATACATTTGCCTTGTTCAAGTCCCTAACCAGTATGATATCAATAAATATGGATAGGTTTTAGTTTTCAAAAACAGCGTCAATAATATTAGGTAATATTCTGGTCATACACGACCAATAGGAACGGCTTACTACTAAGCTGTACGACTAGTGGGACCACTTACATTTTACTATCGTTAACCTCCCCTTTCTTGATAGTTACGACTCCGAGCTCAAATGTTATCTTATGTATTGGCACATTCAGTATCGATTTGG
>NW_018477402.1:0-1430 GCF_002113885.1 Mizuhopecten yessoensis | reverse complement strand
CAGGAGCCTCCACATGCTGAAATAAACAAGTTAAACAATAAAGAAGAAATACCAGCACTTTCCAACATTAGCACATTAAAAAACACCACACAATATTTTGATAATAATTTATCAATTTGAAGACAGCTAGTACACATCATTAGAAAGCAGGGTAACTTCACACTATAGTTGATACAAAAATTGACATTTTTTTTTGTCTTGGGTATTAATGTGACAAATATATTACCTTATGGTTATTGAATGGCAAGAATATCTATATTTAGTGACTAACATTCAAGAAACCAGTGATAGTGGTGTTCCTTGTTGAGTTAAGTTGAGACTGGCCTTGCCACTCTCCTGTGACACACTGGGTGACCTCAACAAAATGTCCTAGGTGAAGACGCACCTAGGACATATCCTCCATAGGGACAAATTTATTTCCTGTCCGTCATCTTGAAGACCAACAGTGTGTATGGTTACCAACCTTCACGGTGCGAATGCATTCATCCTAGAAAATGTTTAACATAATGAAAATATGTTGTTGCAATATCATGACTGAAGTTATTTTAATGAGTATATATATGTTGCTAACATCAAAAAAGTTGCCATAGGTACCTGTTAAATAGCTTTACATGTAACATAAATAATATAAATAAAAAAAATAATAAATAGCAACAAATGACCTTCTATCAATGCTGAAAGATTGAACTCAGTTACATTATACCTCATTTCTTTAAAGCTGAAAGTGGCAACAAATAAATAAAACTTGCCTTGATAATTTTGCCCACTACAGTCACAACTGACTTCTGAGGCATAGCCTTGATATCCAACACCTTCTTTTTGGGCGACGGGGGCATGATTAAGTATACTGCTTGCTCCACTAAGTGGCTTGGCACCTGGACTGGACCACACACCATAAACTTTGATGATTTTGTGATTATTTTTTTTTCTTGTTTCTGACAAAAAAGTTCCTTAAGTGAAGGGACTTCCCCTCAGCAACTAATATGTGTCTCTTGGCATCATTAAGTGTGGCTACGGCTGTATCGCTACTGTCTGCCACACTGAAATTAAGTAATGTCATGTCTTCCCCACTAGTGGAGGTGAACTTAGCGGTGTGGCCAACAGTGCAGTCGGGGTATGGTACACTATTGTTTGATGCCATCTTTTTCAGATCTCGGATGCTTTTTTGTGCCATTCTGGAATAAGAAGAGAAGCTTAGTAACTGTATAGACAAAACAACTGGTATGAACGAAATATTCTGTTTATAAAAAAATTCAACAATAATATAACACTTCCTGTACATAACTACAGTGCACTGCTTCAAGTTTCCACTTCTAAACATTTACCTAATGAAATATTTATAATGTTATTACATTTGAAGTCTAGTGCTTATTACATTTGAAGTCTAGTGCTTAAGTTTCAACTTCTTGACTACAATGTAAGGAAAGTAT
>NW_018477401.1:0-1430 GCF_002113885.1 Mizuhopecten yessoensis | reverse complement strand
AGATCAGTCACAATAAAGCTTCCATACAAGATCAGTTACAATAAAACTTCCATACAAGATCAGTTACAATAAAGCTTCCATACAAGATCAGTCCCAATAAAGCTTCCATACATGATCAGTCCCAATAAAGCTTCCATACATGATCAGTCCCAATAAAGCTTCCATACATGATCAGTCANTTCCATACATGATCAGTCCCAATAAAGCTTCCATACAAGATCAGTCACAATAAAGCTTCCATATAAGATCAGTCACAATAAAGCTTCCATCCATGATCAGTCACAATAAAGCTTCCATACATGATCAGTCCCAATAAAGCTTCCATATAAGATCAGTCACAATAAATCTTCCATATAAGATCAGTCATAATAAAGCTTCCATACAATATTAGTCACAATAAAGCTTCCATACATGATCAGTCACAATAAAGCTTCCATATAAGATCAGTCACAAAAAAAGTTGGAATAGCTAGTTTCTTCCATGACTAAATAATTGGTTATTGTGTCTTAAATTGTTAGTGACCCACATTCTTCGCTTGATTAGAGGGAGAAATCGTGAAGGCGCCGTTTCCTTTTGGATTTCTTTTTTACTTTCATAAGAAGTCAGTGTGCTTATATTGTTTCTGAACGCTAGAAGCATGGCTATTTGTGAATAGTTTTATGTGTCTTCAGGTGCTGGCGTTACCTTTTTCTATAATGAATTCTGCGGTGGATATGTCTCGTATCCAGGACACATGGACTGGCCACGTGGAACCAGAACTCATTGGACTGTATTGATACAGCATTAATGCTTATTATGGGGGGAATACCTTGGCAGGTGAGTGATAACTGAATAAGAGTACAAAGTGTTGCGTTTGGTAATCCAAGCTGTAGATGGTTGGAATTAACACAAAACAAAAAAACAGTGTATAACAGAAGTCATTCTGGTCCCATTAAAGCTCTAATAGACATAACCGAACGGTGAACTTACCTGCAAATGTTTAACATTTCATTACAATGTAAAATTACCTTTCTTGCTCAAGAGGGGATAATTTGACTATTTTTCTGTTAACTTGGTTTCGTAGGCGCTGTACCAACGCTTCCTTGCCTGTAAGAGTCCAAAGATAGCCCGGTCCCCCTACTGCTATAGCCATACCTACCACATCACACTTATACAGTGCCGCGTTACCTATTTCACCGTGACAGTGCGTGTACCATGACATTATAAAGAATATCTCTGACAGTGTGACGGTTTAAAATTAAAAAAAAAAACACAGCGACAGGATAGACAGGTACACCAGATGTTGCAACAAACGACGTGGCACCTATTAATTGCATATGTTTGAAACATCAGAAATAACAAGGACACCGAGACGGATACAGATGTGAGTCAGAAACAAACGTTTATATCTTCAAGATATATGACGATACGCAGTTGAAACATGGCTGTGG
>NW_018477400.1:0-1430 GCF_002113885.1 Mizuhopecten yessoensis | reverse complement strand
AGGCTTCTGTAGGGTAGAGTGTATAGACTGGGTGGGGAGGATGTGCGGCAGTGTAGCACAGAGGCTGACAGGCTGGTTCAGTCAGGCAGGATTCTGTAGGGTAGAGTGTATAGACTGGGTGGGGAGGATGTGGGGTAGTGTAGCAGAGAGGCTTTTGTTCGCTGAAACACCTAGCATGTATTTTTTTTTTAAACAAGGGGAATGAAATTGATGTCTTTTTTCTTTGGAAAGACTTTTCTACGATTTTAGACAGGGTTGTATTTAATACCTAAGATCCTTGTAAGACCTGTTTTTCCTGTACAGTCTGTAATATATCTCTATATATCTAAGTCCATTGTCTGTAATGTATCTATATATATCTAAGTCCATTGTCTGTAATATATCTATATATATCTAAGTCCATTGTCTGTAATATATCTATATATATCTAAGTCCATTGTCTGTAATGTATCTTGTATATCTAAGTCCATTGTCTGTAATATATCTATATATATCTCAGTACATTGTCTGTAATAACAATGTAATATATCTCTATATATCTAAGTACTTTGTCTGTAATGTATCTATATATATCTAAGTCCATTGTCTGTAATATATCTATATATATCTAAGTACATTGTCTGTAATATATCTATATATATCTAAGTCCATTGTCTGTAATATATCTATATATATATAAGTACATTGTCTGTAATATATCTATATATATATCTAAGTACATTGTCTGTAATAACAATGTAATATATCTCTAAATATCTAAGTCCATTGTCTGTAATATATCTATATATATCTTAGTACTTTGTCTGTAATGTATCTATATATATCTAAGTCCATTGTGTGTAATATATATATATATATTACACACAATGTACTTAGATATATATAGATATATTACAGACTATGGACTTAGATATATAGAGATATATTACAGACAATTGACTTAGATATATATATATACATTACAGACAATGGAATTAGATATATATAGATATATTACAGACTGTACTATATAGATATATTACACACAATGTACTTAGATATATACAGATATATTACAGACTGTACTATATAGATATATTACATTGTTATAACAGACAATGTACTTAGATATATCTATATATATATAAGTTCATTGTCTGTAATAACAATGTAATATATATAGATATATCTAAGTACATTGTATGTAATAACAATGTAATATATATAGATATATCTAAGTACATTGTATGTAATAACAATGTAATATATCTATTTATATCTAAGTCCATTGTCTGTACTATATCTATATATATAAGTACATTCTCTGCAATATATCTATATATATATATAAGTTCATTGTCTGTAATATATCTATATATATCTAAGTACATTGTCTGTTATAACAATGTAATATATCTATATATATCTAAGTCCATTGTCTGTAATGTATC
>NW_018477399.1:0-1429 GCF_002113885.1 Mizuhopecten yessoensis | reverse complement strand
CCGATACGGGGCCCTAATTAAAATTCTCTTAAATTTAACAGCAAGGAAGCTATTGCAACAGGTTCAAAAGCATTACTCTTCAGCTCACCGCTGTCTGTTGTCAGATTTTAACTGATTCTTAAGGTTTCACCTCTATTACCCCTATTGGGCCGCGCCCCTCTGCCCACAGGATGGCTACACCCTACAGTTGTACAAACTTGAGGCACTTTTGTCCAAATATGCATTAGAACAAATTTGGTAAAAACTCTTCTATTGGTTGAGAAGAATAAGATTTTTGAAGCTTTACCTATTATCCCCCTAGTTGGTCCCTCCCCTCTGCACTCAGGGGGGACATAGCCTTAAGACCCCCTTGCCCAAAGATGCTCAAGACCAAATTTAGCCTTCGGGCCAGGTGGGCTAAAAATGCTGTTATTTTTTTGGTTGGTCAAATATCAAACAATGATGCCACAACTCTAGTTTGAAAATCTATTTTTGACTCTAAACTCCAGCTCTTTGACATCAATGAAACTTCATGGAAATGTTCAAAAGTTACTGCCTTGACTGATACTGTATATACTTCCTGGTAGGTCAAAATATTGTTGCCAGTGCTGTCAATTTTAATTTGTTTTTGGTTTAGATTTTAAAGATTAACCTCTATTTTCAACCTTTTGGGTTTTGCCCCCATTCCTGGGAAAAAATGGAAAATCCCCTTTTAGTGTTAATAATCGATGCCATCCACCTCAATAGGGCCCCGTATCGGAGATATGGGTGCCCTATAGTAATCATTCTGTCTGTCTGACTGTCCGTCCACAAATTTTGTTCCTGGCTGATAACTTTGGTATTTATTGACCGATGCACATGAAACTTGGTCAAGATGTTCAGTTCACAAAAATACACATTAAGGTAAAAAGTTAAGATGCAATGTAGCTCAGAATTAAACAAGGAGTCAATTGACCAAAGGTAAAGGTCACTGGGTCAAAGGTGAAGGTTACATTTTGTACCTTTTCCTGGCTTTTTATAGCAACAAAAAAAGGGTATTTTGAAAATAATTTGAATTTCTCAAAATTTCATTAGATTCTCTAGTGCTGGAAAATAGTTAAATTCTTCTAAGAACCAAATCTATCAATGTTTTTGCATACTCAATACAAGTTCTTATTGACGGCCAAGTATTCTGTCTGAAACTGAGTGAAATGTTGTTATTATCAAGTTTTATCGAGTGATTTCAATAAGTCAGAAAATACTGAAAAAACTGAAATTTGGCAAAAATCTAGTATTTTCAAATTTCCCCTCAGAAAGTTATTTAGGTTATTAAGTATGACTTTGTGGGACTACAAAATGGTTAAAAACTGTGAATAACAATTTTATAACAAAGAAAAGGGTATTTTGAAAATAATTTGAATTTCTCAAAAATTTCATTAGATTCTCTAGTGCTGGAAAATAGTTAAATTCT
>NW_018477398.1:0-1429 GCF_002113885.1 Mizuhopecten yessoensis | reverse complement strand
ACTCCTCTACACAGTTCAGTAAATACTGCAGCCTATTGTATATCCAACCAGGTTTACAGGGCTATAACAAGACTGCTCTACACAGTTCAGTAAAGACTGCAGCCTATTGTATATTCCACCAAGTCATTCATGTTTCCCATTCTGCATTTCTCTCGTTTTGGGCCGCTTGAAAAATAAATACAAGAGACCACGTCTGAGTTGCAGTTACTTAGATGGACAAAACAATGGAGGCCTAATGATTTTGACTTTGTTGGGTTTTTTTTCTGTTTACTAACTTTATTTGTAATTGTAAAACTCTTCTCTAGAAAAAGCAAAGAAACAAGTTTCCCTACCCAATCAATACTATAGAAGAGGCTATAGTGTTATACATCAATCATAATCAGTCTGTCTATCTCTATATTCGAGTGTGTCTTGTTTATACTATTTTCAAATTGCAAAAACTTGTATCATGTGAGTTTTTTTTTGAAATACCAAAGTGTCGCATACTAAGGTGACACATTATCTAGTAAATACATAGTTATTGCCCTTTGTACGTTGTTCAACATATATATCTATATCTATATGTTTGTCACCTACATTTGCCAAACTTAATATCAGAGTGATCATTTGTCTGGGGTTGGGAGGTGGGAGATGGGATGTGATGAATTGCTGGCTATGATTTTTTTGTACAATGCTGCGCAAAGAATGTTATTGTTTGTTACTGTTTAAATTGTTGTGTGAATTCTTCTTTAAAAAATAAAATGCATATATTTCCAGATATCCCAACTGTCATCATTTCCCAGAATGCCTACAGCACCAACACAGGAAACAGTATCACCCTGGGATGTACCGTGTCTGCCAACCCGACCCATACCAACGTGTTCTGGCAGCGTAATGTTAATTCTGGTACCCAGACCATCACCATTGATGGTGTCAACTACTCTGGCTCTACGGTCAATTCTCCGTCCCTGACGGTTCTCAACGCTAACACAGCTGACAGTGGTACCTACCCCTGTTTCGCCACCAACTCTGTAGGAACTGGACAAAGTAGTGCTACCACACTGACAGTCTCAGGAAGTAAGTTATCAATTCTGTAATTGTTCAGAGCATATTACACATACTTATTGTTATTGTATGTTACTTTTTACCAAAGCATTACTCCTCTACACAGTTCAGTAAAGACTGCAGCCTATTGTTTATCCAACCAGGTTTACAGGGCTATAACAAGACTCCTCTCCACAGTTCAGTAAAGACTGCAGCCTATGGTATATCCCACCGGTTTTACATGGGTATAACATGACTCCTCTACACAGTTCAGTAAAGACTGCAGCCTATTGTTTATCCAACCAGGTTTACAGGGCTATAACATGACTCCTCTCCACAGTTCAGTAATGACTGCAGCCTGTTGTATATCCCACCAGGTTAACAGGGCTATAACATGACTCCTCTA
>NW_018477397.1:0-1428 GCF_002113885.1 Mizuhopecten yessoensis | reverse complement strand
ATGTGATACATGACCTTTGTATTGTGACACTCAGAAATATTCTGTCAATAAAAGGCTTCTGCCTCATATAACTCTACTCACAAATCCCATTTTGTTGAGATTCAACAGGGAAGCCCTTTCAAAGAGAGAATATATAAACGAAGCCTCCTTGGCTGCTTACAGAAGACACATGAACAAAAGTCCATTAAATCTGTCAATATATACAACTTACACATGGACAAAACATCTCTGTCATTATCTAATAACATGAGGCCCAGAGGGCCTGTAGACGAGTTCGAGTAAACAAGGTTTAACTATATTGTTGTTTGAAGTTTTTAACATATTTAGCAGCACTTAATGTAGCATTGCCAGTACAGTAGTTCTCACAGTAATATATCAGATACTGTAGTACTCACGCTTCCACCCCAGAAATTTTAGTTCTCATCTCAATCAAAAGCTTTTTAACTTGAAGTGTCAGCTTTGATGCATTCACACATTCATTACCTGCGCTAGAGGTAGATGAGATCATTTGTTACCAGTAACCACAAACATTTATACTACCTGTATAGCTACAACTGAGTAGTAAATACCACAATCACTTAGATATCCTTTTGTATGACATGGAAAACCATTCTAAAACAAGGATGACAGAAAAATTGTTACATAATGTTTACACCTAGATTCAATGTAAGAATTTACAACATGTTTTATACCACATACACACAAAACACTTCAAGACTGCCTAAGAATCGAAATGACAATAAAAATGTATCTGACAGATGAATATGTAGATAGTAAGACAGATAATTCTAGATAAACAGGCAAAGGTTTATCTGAATTAGTTAAGCTAGAACTGTTAGCTGCCCAGCAACCTCTCTCTCCCAGCTAGAGGCTGTAGTTCTAATTAATAGCCCATTAATTCCTCAAAACTCCAGGGCTTACGTATAACGATCACTAACATCGGATGTTAATCTGCCCCCCTGGAATATGTCATGACAAAATCAAAGGCATGCAGTTGGATATTTGATTGGTTCCAGGTGGGGAAAAAACCTGACCAATCACTAGGCTGATACCTGTCCTTTGAAAATTACAGAGGAGCAACGCCCAACTTTAAAGCTAGTCAATTTTACCATTACAGTGTGGCATGATTCCTTTGATGTACATTATAGGTCAAACTAGTCTATTTGTATCATCCACAAGGTGCTGCATACAGAGCCGTCCATTTCATCACGACACTTTTCAGAGGTGCAGAGAACACAAGAGAGCGTAATCCCTGGAATTTCAAGGATGATTAATTCCATTCATAATGAAAAATAATTGCATACTTAAAAATCGTTTTGCATCCTCATAGAGTATACAAAAATGTATGGAAACTAGAACACTGACAGGTCAGTAAGGGCTCCATCTTGTGGCAATATATCCCCCATAATCATCAAGAAGCAATTGGTT
>NW_018477396.1:0-1428 GCF_002113885.1 Mizuhopecten yessoensis | reverse complement strand
TCCTGTTGTCACTACCGGTACTATCATCTGTAATCTCTCTGGTATTGTTGTCCTTTCTGTTGTATTTGTTGTTGTTGTCATTTTAGGTTATGTTTTCCTCATCATCCTGTTGTCTCTTTTATCATTTGTTGCCTTCATTTTACTGTTGTCTTTGTTGTTGTATTTGTGTTGTTGCCGTCTTTTGTTCTGTACTCTTCATCATCCTGTTGTCTCTAATATCAGTTGTGGTCTTCATTTTACTGTTTTCTTTGCTGTTGATTTTGTTGTTGTCTTGTTTTGTTGTGTTCATCATCATGTTGTCTCTTTTATCCATTTTGGTCTTCATTTTACTGTTGTCTTTGTTGTTATATTTGTTGTTGTTGTCTTGTTATGTTTTGTTGTCTTCACCATCCTGTTGTCTCTTTTATCAGTTGTGGTGTTCATTTTGCTGTTGTCTTTAATGTTGTCTTAATTGTTGTGTTATTTTTTTATGTTGTCTTCATCATTCTGTTGTCTCTTTTATATGTTGAGGTCTTCATTTTACTGTTGTCTTTGATGTTGTGTTGGTGTTGTTGCCCTGGTTTGTTCTGTTGTCTTCATCATTGTGTTGATATTATTTTCATCAGTGGTCTTCATAGTACTGTTGTCTTTGTTGTTGTATTGATTATTGTTGTCTTGTTTTGTTCTTCATTTGTGGTCTTCATTTAACTGTCTTTGTTGTTGTACTGTTTGTTTTTTTTGTCTTCATCACCAAGTTGTCTTTTTTATCATTTTACTGTTGTCTTTGTTGTTGTATTAAGTGTTGTTGTCTTATTTTGTTCTGTTGTCTTCATCATTGTGTTGATACTATTATCATCATTTGTGGTCTTCATAGTACTGTTGTCTTTGTTGTTGTTGGCATGTTTGGTTTTATTGTCTTCATCGCCTAGTTGTCTTTTTTATCCCTGGTGGTCTTCATTTTGTATTTCTTGTTGTTGCCATGTTAAATTCTGTTTTCCTCATCATCCTGTTGTCTCTTTTATCATTTGTTGCCTTCATTTTACTGTTGTCTTTGTAGTTTTATTTGTGTTGTTGCCCTGTTTTGTTCTGTTGTCTTCATCATCCTGGTATCTCTTTTATCATTTGTGGTGTTGTTGTAATGTTTGGTTTTGTTGTCTTCATCATCCTGGTATCTCTTTTATCATTTGTTGCCTTAATTTTACTGTTGTCTTCGTTGTTGTATTTGTTGCCTTTGCCTTGTTATGTTGTGTTGTGTTCATCATTCTGTTGTCTCTTTTATATGTTGAGGTCTTCATTTTACTGTGTCTCCTTTATCATTTGTAGTCTTCATTTTACTGTGTCTCCTTTATCATTTGTGGTCTTCATTTTACTGTGTCTTTGTTGTTGTTGTAATGTTTGGTTTTATTGTCTTTATCATCCTGTTGTCACTATAATCATTTGTTGTTTTGA
>NW_018477395.1:0-1428 GCF_002113885.1 Mizuhopecten yessoensis | reverse complement strand
GTTGTTACTACCTGCTAGTTTATCATACTAGAAAGGGTCACCCCCCTGGACCGCCTCAGCTGGTGTTGTTAACTGAAACAAAGATTAAAGTTGCCGGTGCACAAATTATAAAGCTACATATTTTCTGTTCGTTTTTTTTATATAGAACAAGAGTTCCGCAAAGCGGTTCATGAAACGCCTGTCAGATGTCGAATGAGCTGTTTGCCACAAAGAGCCATAAGTGCATAAAGTTATTGCGCAGAAATTGTGTTCCGATAATTCTGCAAAAGTCCGTAAGTCCTTAAATTATGGCTGAAGTTTGAAATGAATCCATTCAAAATGGGTGAAGGTCATTTGCTTGAACAAACTTGGTAGCCCTTCATTTNGGCCAAATATCATCACCCTAGGCCTCTTGGTTCTTCAGAAGAAGTCGTTCAAAGATTTTAACATATTTGACCCATGTGACCTTGAAAATGGGAGAAGGTCATTTGTTTGAACAAACTTGGTAGCCCTTCATCCCAGCATGTTACTGGCCAAATATCATCACCCTAGGCCTCTTGGTTCTTCAGAAGAAGTTGTTCAAAGATTTTAACATATTTGACCCCCGTGACCTTGAAAATGGATGAAGGTTTTTCATTTGAACAAACTTGGTAGCCCTAGATTCCAGGATGCTACTGGCCAAATATCATTATCCTAAGCCTTTTGGTTACTGAAAAGAAGTTGTTTAAGTAAAAAGTTGACACCGGACAGCCGGACGACGGACGGACAGACGACGCACCATGGCATAAGCTCACTTGCCCTTTGGGCAGGTGAGCTAATAAATGGAACAGGGTGTCCTCAGTCCTCATTTGTAGACATATCTTGTATTACTCAAACCAAACCTATTGACTTTTACCAACACAAGTTCAACAAGAGGCCCAATGGGCCTGAATCGCTCACCTGGTATTAATCTCACACTTGTAATCTTAAAAGTGGAGTAATATACAGCTACAGGCAAAATATCTGTGTTTGATCCATTTGAATCTATTAAATGATTTAAACATATGACGCCTGGGACCTTGAAAGTTTATAGCCTTCCGTTCCGGCATATTTCTGGCTAAATATCATTATCCTGGACCTTTTGAATATTCAAAACAAGTCATTTAAAGATTTAATATATTTGATCCTTGTGACCTTCAATATGAGCAAAGGTCATTCATTTGAACAAACTTGGTAGCCCTTCATCCCAGCATGTTAATGGCCAAATATCATCATCCAAGGCCTTTTGGGTATTCAGGAGAAGTTGTGTAAAGGTTTTAAACATATTTGACCCATGTGGCCTTGAAAATAGGTGAAGGCCATTTATTTGAACAAACTTGGTAGCTCTTCATCCCAGCATGTTACTGGCCAAATATCATTATCCTTGGCTTCTTGGTTATTCAGAAGAAGTTGTTTAAAGGTTTTAAACAT
>NW_018477394.1:0-1426 GCF_002113885.1 Mizuhopecten yessoensis | reverse complement strand
GGATACAACACAGTGCCGTGCCGTGACTCGAACTCGCAACCCTTCACGAGCCCGGCGTCCAACCACTAGACTACCGTATCTCCAATTGTGTATGCAAAGAACGTGTCGTATTACTAATGATAAGATATTTACCAATCCTACACATGTACTCAATACTAATCAGTAATGATTAAAGACTCTTAAGCTAACTTCCCTATACTGGATCTCTAAACTGACCAATAGTCCTTAAACGGCATCGGTCTATTGCATGATCTACCGACTGTGCAGCTAAGTGGCTTTCAAAACTAGTTACGGCCATACTAACCGCTGAAATAATGAACTTGATCAATAATCCATTTTATTTGGAAAAAAACAATTCTGAAAAAGTTTTTTAAAAAACAAAATGCTATCAATACATTTTTCCATTATCTATCTGAATATATGTCACGCCTACACAATACATATATCAGTGTGTTTGTACAAGGACTATAAACAAGGGTGATACGTTTCCTGGCCTATTCCTTTATACCACAATCAGATATATCGATGACGTTTTGTCCTTGAGAAACAGGAGTTTTGACAACTTATCATTTATTTCTCGAATATCAAATACGATACATAGCTACTTGTTTAGCTTCACATCTTGGAAGTAAGTAACATTATCACAGTAATGGCCGCATCAATGACTGAACTCTGACGAACGTGACAAGGGTTTGTTTGTAGACTTCTTCAAAACTCACTCCCACCATATGTTAGGCAGAATCATTATGTCACAGTTGATCTGCTGCACAGCGCCTGTCGTCGTAAGACTTAAGGGTTTTCTTCAAACATGGGTCGTGTTCATCACTAATCTTTCAAACCAAGTTTTTATACAGGGACAATATTCACTGTACGCGGCGGCGACAGCCTTCGGTGAGTGTATTAACCCAGTGCCTGTCATACTAAACATGTTATGATGGTCACCATATTATTATTCTCTTTATTTCCTCCAAATTGAAGATTACATTTAAACAGAACAATCCGCACATATTTACATTACAAAAAATCCTATTAAACACACATAAGCACCAAATAACATACATGACATGTACATACTTAATTACTTTAAAGTCATACATTCAATAGATAGCATTAATACGTGTATATATGATGAGGTAATACATACATATCATATTAAACAGGAAATGCTTGTCAATGACTATAGCTTCCAGTCCGGTATTTTGTTGAGGTTTTGTCCGAGTGTCTCCTCAGTCCCTTTTCCTGTTGTAATAAGTTAAGATTATAACAATTGACCTTACTTTATTGAATATATATTAACAATTTACGAGACTGCTTTTCAATATTTGCCGACAATCTTACCCTTCGCCAATATATTCAAGCTCTATGCTTTCTAAAATTTATTGTTATTTCGATGGCGGTTTCTTATTTTTCTGATCTCAATATGATA
>NW_018477393.1:0-1426 GCF_002113885.1 Mizuhopecten yessoensis | reverse complement strand
CATTGACATTAAACATGATTAATTGTTGACAGCGTAGATTGACATTTAACTTAATAATTGTCGACAGCGTACATTGACATAAAACATAATTAATCGTTTACAGCATAAATTGATATTTAACATAACGAATTGTTTACAGCGTACATTGACATTCACTCATTTACATTGTTCCCGAAATAAGAAGTTATCTCAAAACTTGACCAAAGATCTGACAAGTTTCTAAGACGTTAACAACCACACGACTTTTCTATTTACCAAACTTTACACTTATCTTAGGATCAGCCATTGTAAATAAAGTATTCAGACACCTAGAACTTCCTTCAAGATATATGATAAAAATTGAATTGTTTTGTATCAATCAAGTTCAACCAACCAATTTGAGACATAGGAACAAACATGCTTAATGATTCCAGCAATATATGTCAACAAGATGTTATGCCCAAAGCATGTTCTTTTTTCATTTAATGATTGAATATTGGTTTGGTCAATTGCATGGGGTGATGAATTGAGTTGGTCTTGAAACAAGTTTAATGATTTAATGAATTGCAAAACAGAAGTTCATTAAATTTGTTTCAAGACCAATCAATTCAAGATTCAAATCTTATATTTGAAGGGTGTGTATATTCCCCATGCTGTAGTACATATGGAGAGATAGGGGTGGAGGGAGGGGTGTTATGCTATGTGTTATGCATAAGTAATACTTGTGTTTTTTTACCTTGTCATACATTTGGTTGTTGGCCTTTCCCGGGGGGACGGGAGGTCCGAATACCGGGGCGATATTGGAGAAAGCTTGGCCGGTACACACCGTCCTGTTTGGGGTACTCGTGGGATCAGCACAACAACTGTCTGGCACAAACTGGATGGAACCTGTCAATCAATCTTACATATCTACTGCACTGCATATTAACATTTGATCAAGACTAAATTTGCACTAATACATAGTTAGGCAGATTAGGTTGTATTGATCATTGTCGTAGTAACGTAACCTTAACAGTTGTCACTATGTATTTAATATATCTTCGTTTGTAATAACAATAATTATTACCGACTTAGGATATCAATAAAACAGGATCCTAAATCAACACCGATGACACAAATGGTGTCTTTGTCAGGCCATGCTAACGGCTACCAAATTCGTTTCCATCCCTTGAATTGCAGTATATTCTCGATACCTACATCATCAAAGAATGTACAAAAAATGTGCCAAACTGTCCTTCTCTAAACAATGACTCATCATATATGTATACCATTCCTACATTAATCCCTCAGATTCAAATTATTTGTTCATTGTGTTTGACAACACATAGGAAAGTAGAAGTTGTATATACATGTGACAATTAACTCCTTTCTCGCCCACTACTGCTGCACATGCAAGTCTAGACCGAATTATTCTGACGTTTGATCGACTTTTTTTTTTATATCGGTC
>NW_018477392.1:0-1425 GCF_002113885.1 Mizuhopecten yessoensis | reverse complement strand
ATCAAATCACAGATTCATAAAATCATTAATCGACCTCGTTAAATTTAGTCCGTATACATTTATGTATCGCCACATACTATGAAGACATGGCTGGGTCAACAACTTCTTCAACAAAATGGATTGTGACATTTGACCCAATTTTTTACGCACAACATAGATATTTCTGTTATAAACTGATCATTGGTTTGTAAAAAAAGTTTTGCCTTAGTCCTTTATTATATCATTTGCTGTAAACCTCCGATAATTTATCTTTAAAAAATAGTCTACCTTATTTTACGGCCACCAACTGCAAGAGTCATGAGATTTTTGTGAGGTAGGTAAATGTATTATTTTAATTCACATTTTGAAACAAAACTAAATGTTTATATATGAAAGCGTGTTTTTGCGTTTATAGCATGACATGTGTCCTGAGTCGCTTTGATTATCAGAAAATTATTAAACGCGGTCACTATTTCCGTTAATCTCACTGTCTTTGGTCAACATGTTTTTAAGAAAATCAAAGCCGTTCAGGACACCCATTATGCAATTTGATGTATGATAAGAATTATCTTCACAGCATCACAATGAGCTCTTTCCGAGTTTTATTACATTTATTTGCCTGGCGATAATGACGGAATTGGTGCTGATGATTTTCTTCAAGAGGATCAATACAAACAAAATAAGTTGCAGAACTCCACCCCTAACAATACAAAACACGTTTGATCACACTCAGTTAAGAGAAACACAATCTCAACTATGTGAGCTTCTAGCTCCTCCTTTGACTCGGTGACCTGGGCCTTCGATCGAATGATTTCTGGTTTGATTCTAAACAACTTTGCTTTAGAATGTTAGACTGACCACTAGCATTGTTTCATCACTCTCAAAATATACATATGTCCATTTTCACCTACATCGGACAATGTAAAAAGATTAACTGCTTCAGAAGCTTCAGTTCTTATGCCATGGTAACAGTTGATAAGTCATATTATTGGTCGCCATGAGAAACATTTACCAGCCAAGATTGGTAAAGTAGAACAAAGAAATGAACACGTACGTAAGCACAAATTAATTATCAACTTTATATAGTTTCATAATGAAATTACATTAAAACTAACATTTAAAATATAATATAACCCAGAAATTCCAGAGGATTTTTAACCTTTTGTAACTGACTCTTTTATTTTGATTATTGCGCAACGTTACCGTACATTGTGTTAAGGGATAATATTTAAAATGGGCCAATGGAAATGCTTGTTTAAACATAATTGAAGTATTAGACGATACATGTCTATACAAGCAATATCTACAACACATATTCGTTTCAATGGTCAGCTAAATAATAAAGATGAGAGAAAGTAATATCTTGGACATATAAAGACCTACGAAAGTTATCCTGCAATTACAAAACATGTGTCTGAAGTTGAACATCTAATTCAATTCGAAAAA
>NW_018477391.1:0-1425 GCF_002113885.1 Mizuhopecten yessoensis | reverse complement strand
CTTATGCCATTTATGATAAATTATCTCTGCAGACAGAGACTGATCCATTATCTCTGTGGACAGTATACAGTTAAAGTATGGACATTTCGGGATATAGCAAGTTTCTAGTTTTGCCGCAACCAGGGCTATTTCCCCGAGGCGATGATGAGGGAAATAGGCCTGGTCAAGGGGAACCAGAAACTTGCTATATCCCGAAATAACCATACTTTAACTGTTTTATTATATCGATACAAAAGCATCAGTCTGACAATATACAAAATAACATATCATAAAAACATGATGAACAGTAAAATAGAATTCTTATTTTTAACAGCATCAAAATAAACAAATTGCAGACTACAGTACAAAAATATCACTTGGCAAGAGTGGGGTCGCTGTCTAAATTTGGAGCCCCGCCTTCCTCGACGCTGATTGGTCGATATCTCGATCAAGCCACACCCATCCTCTGAACTAATTCCCTAGGTCTTAGTTCTCCCAACTAACGCACCCTTTTTGTGAGTTAATTCCCTAATGTGGGGATTTCAGGGAAATATTCAATTCTAGGATATTACTTTCATATAGTGTAAAATAAGAAGAGGTTTAATAAAAAAAATGAATTATCTTTGTAGACAGGTAATGATAAATTATCTCTGAAGACAGGTGATGATATTGATATCTCTATAGTTCTGCTACATTATCAGGTGTACAATTCCACATTGAGACACGTTAAGACAGGTAATGATACAGGTATCCCTATAGACAGGTAATGATACAGGTACCACTATAGACAGGTAATGATACATATATATCTCTATGAAGAGGTAGTGATGACATATATTACTATAGACTGAATCTGCTACATTATCAGGTGTACAATTCCACCTTGAGACACGTTAAGACAGGTAATGATACAGGTATCACTATAAACAGGTAATGATACAGGTATCACTATATACAGGTAATGATACAGGTATTACTATAGAGAGGTAATGATACAGGTATCACTATAGACAGGTAATGATACATATATATCTCTATGAAGAGGTAGTGATGACATATATTACTATAGACTGATTCTGCTACATTATCAGGTGTACAATTCCACATTGAGACACGTTAAGACAGGTAATGATACAGGTATCACTATAGACAGGTAATGATACAGGTTATGATACAGGTATTACTATAGACAGGTAATGATACAGGTTATGATACAGATATTACTATAGACAGGTAATGATACATATATATCTCTATAAAGAGGTAATGATGCCACATATATTACTATTGACTGATTCTGCTACATTATCAGGTGTACAATTCCACTTTGAGACACGTTAAGACAGGTAATGATACAGGTATTACTATAGACAGGTAATCATACAGATATACATATATACTTTAAGACAGGTTATGATACAGGTATCACTATAGACAGGTAATGAT
>NW_018477390.1:0-1424 GCF_002113885.1 Mizuhopecten yessoensis | reverse complement strand
GTTAGAATGTAAACATTGTTTTTGTGTCATACAAATCAGGTTTCGCTTGCAAACTACTTATTTCGCAGCCCTGAGAAATATTAGTCCCAAAAATGTGTATTTCTGATAACAACTTTTGACGACTAAGGGCGTATGTGAAATCGTTTACATGTAACAGTGCTATATGTCTACAAGCACCTTGATAAGCTTTTATTTGTTATCTGCTCTGGCCTTCAGTCCATATAGAGCCTAGTATAGATTAAATCTTCATGTTAGACAAAAGGGTTACTATATAGTGACAAGGAATATAACCAAATAGCATGCAAAGTGCTCGTTCTCCGACTTTGCTTGCAACGCCTATTTTACCATTGAGACAATTAAAGCCATTCATTTTATATATCTCCGGTATGCAAAATAATTTAGTAAACCAGGTAAAATTAATACTCTTGTGTTATTCATTATTTGACAAACTACAAAAGAAATACACTAAGCCGTTACTGTTTATTTCTCTGTTGAATGTCTATTTAATCGTTATATCTTCATACAGTTAGTTTCTATCGTTGCCTCAACAGTTAAACATGGCAAATAATTAAATCTACATAACTGTATTGGTAATACATGAAATAAACGACATGTAAATAGTTATTCAAATTGTTCTTCCACGCTGAACTTCCAGATAGATATTTCTTTATGTTAAAATATATCTTTATACATAAATGTCACTAGAAATAATTTATGATATCATACCGTTAATCATAAAACAATATCATAACATATAGTACAATACCACGAATTGAATATATCTAATACCTTAAGATATAATATAACATGTTTGAATATTACACAATACTGTTAATTATAATACAGTCAAGTTGTATAAAAATATATTAATCAATAAGAAAATAGCTTTATTTGCAATTAAATATCTAAAAACATATTATAAAGTATAACCAATACAACAATGCCTTTACACGTACATAGTTCAATCATTTAAATAAAATATTATATAAATTCAATAATTAAATTTATAATGAAACTCCTTGAGCTATCAAATAGTACTTAAACCATAAATAAATTCCGTAACTGAATATGTTCATATTTATGCAATTGTATAAGCCAAGTGTACAATTGATGACATAGCATATTGAAGGTAATTAGTTCTGATTGGAGATTTAGTTTACTGAAGGATGGGTTGAGTTAGAGACGACGGCACTGTGCGGGAATAACGCACATCGCAATCCGTTATAAGTTGCAAAAATGGTCAAGTTGATACCCCATTACGTCTTCGCTATGATATGCATGTCATTGACTTCGACTGCTCTATTGTTCGTCCTCGCGTGCGTGTCCTTCAACATACGATCCTGAGATCACGGTCCAACAAGTTTCAACAATAAATACGTTAAGGTAAACAGTTAAATTTCAAACATAATCCGTAATGATGTATA
>NW_018477389.1:0-1424 GCF_002113885.1 Mizuhopecten yessoensis | reverse complement strand
AATTTAAAGATAATCTTATAGATGCAGATAGTATATATAAAAAAAAAATAATGTTTATATGTTTAGACACGAAACCGTATATATAGGCATTCCTCAAATTATTGCAAAACGTTTGTCCATCGTGTAACGTTGTGCGATCCCATAACATGTATCTTCATTTTCATTATTTCTATGTCAGATCGATCCTTTCTTTTCTTTTATCTTATCTGTTTGATAGAGTCATGTAAACAATAAATGTACATTGAGGCAACTCATATTAAAGTGTATAAAAGACAAACATCAAAGTGAGTTTGTCGTTTCACATACAGTACAGTACTTAATGTGAACCAATCATTTCAATATGAGAAAGATCTGTTTAGGTCTTTCTGCGGCGATCCTTTTTTTATGATCTCTCTCAACGAACAATTAAAGATGTCGCTTATCAGCAATGTTGGTTTTTTATCAGTCCCAAAATTCGATGAGCAAACAAGTGACAATCGGGAACCCTCATGTAAAATTTGAGAAAGATCCCTACAGTAATTGCTGAGAAATAGCGGATACAAAAATTGTTTATGGACGGACGGACGGACGGACGGACGGAATGACGGACGTACCTCGGACGAAGGGCGATTTGAACAGCTCACCATTTGATTCGATGATGGATGGCTAAATAAATTGGTCATCTGTTAAAGTCCAGAAATGAAAGGGACTCTTCGGGAGACCATCAAATATAATCTATATAACCATGGCGTCCTGATATATATACCTCACCCTCCCAAAAAAGCATTTCAGAAAACGTTCGTAAATGCCATTTTTTCTCAGGTATGCAATGTGATAACGTATTGAGATAAGAATTAGTTGATGGAGTGTGCGTTCAGACGTATTACATTCAATCTAACAACTGAACTTTATCATAAGAAGGTTTAACGTTAAATCACCTCTTATCAACATACGTAACCAACAGAGACGTTCTCCAATACACGACACAGGGCGCATTAATGCAAATGGCACATGAATTAAAAGCGTAGTTGACTAACCAGCCCATCAACATAACAGTATGATCCGATTAATTAAAAGCATAGAACATGAAATTTAAAACAACGTCTATATGAAACATTACAATACGATGCCTAGATCAGAAAACACAACTGCATTTGTAAATTTAAATCAGGAAATTGCATTTCATCATCATCGACTCATCAAGAAAATAAAACTTTAAACAACCGAATGAAATACGAAATACTCGAGATGTATTTTGATGATTTTGACATAAATTAAAATGTCGGATACATACCGTTATTGTAAAAAATCGCATCTGATTATACTACAACGGACATGATGACGCTTCTTAATAGTTTTTTATCACATCATTTGTATCAGTATACAACGATTGACCTGGACATATTGTTAGTTAATAGTACAGTATTCAATTTGTATATTGTAAT
>NW_018477388.1:0-1424 GCF_002113885.1 Mizuhopecten yessoensis | reverse complement strand
TGGTAGCTTCAACAGATGGTGCCTACAAATTTGGCAATTGAAATATTTGTAGTACAGTATAATATTTAATGAGGATATTTTGCTATGACTGCTGAAATGGCCACACACTGGATGTGGTCATAATGAGGGAAGATAACTCAGTCATTCATGGAGCTATTTCAGTGATTGATCCATGTCAAAGTGATGTAATGGGGAACCAATCTGGTGATCATCTTGCTGTCCACACAACACTGAATTGTAGTAAGNCATTTGGTATAGAAGCCCTTATAGAGAAACACGCACCTCTGCAAACTAAGGTGATGACTGTGAGATCAAATGCCCCGTGGTATAATGAAAATCTCCGCGTGGAAAAACAGAAACGTAGACAATCAGAGAGACAGTGGCGACGGACCAAATTAACCGTTCACCAACTGATTTATAGAGAGCAATGTTGGCTAGTTGGTTTGCTGCTCTTTCAGTCAAAGAAGGCTTATTATTTGAAAAAAATTCGAAGAATGTGGCAAGGATAAAAGACAACTTTTTAGACTCACCAAAAACCTAATGGGATAGAAAGGTGAAATTATCCTACCAAGCTGTAATTCTGAAAAAGACTTAGCAAGCAAGTTCAGTTATTACTTTCTGAATAAAATCATCTCAATCAGGAAACATATTACCGAAGTGAACACCTCTGCTAACATTGACATCTCTGTCATGACTGCTGACATTGCATTTGATGGGGAACCATTGACAAAGCTCTCACCAACAACCCAGGACGAGTTGCGCAACATTATCATGACCTCGCAATCGAAGTCCTGTGAGCTTGATCCACTGCCTACAGACCTATTAAAGCAATGTCTTGAAGCACTGCTTCCTTTGATTACCACAATCATGAATAAATCATTGGTTGAGTCAAAGGTTCCATTATGTTTCAAGAAGGCACATGTCAGACCATTGTTAAAAAAGCCTGAAATGGACAAGGAGGAGTTGAAAAACATCCGCCCAGTTTCAAATCTGCCTTTTCTGTCTAAGATCTTGGAGAAGGTTGTGTCCTGGCATTTAGAGGTTCATCTCCATGCGAACAGTCTCCATGTCAACATGCAATCGGCCTACATGGGACACTCTACTGAGACGGCCCTCCTACGTGTACATAGTGATATAGCTTCTGCATTGGATAACAAGTGCAGAGCGGTGCTTGTCATGCTGGACTTGTCAGCTGCATTTGGCGTCATCGACCATGGCATACTTTATGAACGTCTGGAATACTCTTATGGAGTGACTGATATCGCACTATGCTGGATACAGTCTTACCTGAGTGAACGACGACAGTGTGTTGCCATCGAATCTGCCACCTCACATGACAAAGTTCTAGATTTCGGGGTTTCTCAAGGGTCGGTGTTAGTACCACGAAAATATTGTATGTATTCCAAACCGATTGGAGAGATTTG
>NW_018477387.1:0-1423 GCF_002113885.1 Mizuhopecten yessoensis | reverse complement strand
CCTGGCGAAGAACGGTTGAAAAAGAGCGCAATCATATAGGATGGATTAGCTGGAACACCGCAAAAACGGCAGCGCAAGACAAAATTGGGTTGGAGAAAAAGCGTGGAGGCCTTTTGCGTCTACTGGCGCGTAGAGACTGAAGGTTAAGGTAAGGTACTCAGTATTAATGTTTAATAAAACCAAAATAATATGTCAATGTTTTCAATATATTTCAGCTTACAATGACATTCATTCAATAAATTATTTCAAGATATATGAAACTAAAACATGCTGTCACTAAGACGTTTAACTAATTACTACTTACCAATATAGATTTGTTTGACCGTCAAAGACATACTCAGCTAAGGTTGGAATGGTATTTCAGCTTATTCCCAAATATTGTTTATGTCGATGCTAACACATATACATGTGTAAAATATATAAACAAATGAGCAGCATGCACTATTTATAGAGCTTGGTTCGATGTCGGTGTACCGTTTGTACCGGTACCCGTTATATATATATGGAGGCCCATACATCACGTCCCGGAACTTTCGTCCTCATGCATACGTAATCAGATGATACAGTTATAAAACTCCAAAGAACTTACTCCAGATAAAAACTTTGTTTTAAAATTGTTTACTTAATATAAAGCAAAACAAAAACTGATATTCACTTTATTATAGTTTAATATTTACTCTTCATTATGCTTTTGTATCTCTGCCATTACATTTGTAGGGCTACTTTAGCTAATAGAGATATTCATTAAACCTCACCTTCATAACAGCTTGCCTGATATCATGATACTTGCCGCATGAAGGGGCAATAAAACGTCATGTCTGGCTCACGTGCTCGAGTTTCCTAGATCACATTTCCCTTATTCGAAGCCTCTCTAGATATAATAAATCGACAAGAGCCACCACAACCTAGTTCCGAACGTCGGGAGCAGACGACAACAATGTCGTGTCAACCTGATCATCTCTATTGTGTTTCAATCCGGCTTCTCCCTCGTTAAACATGATTGACTTTGGAAAAATAAAGAAAATATTCCTCTTCTAGCAAAAACATTGATTCGTACTGCGCGAAGCATTTCTGCGTTATTTCATAAAAAGATACAAGAAAGAGGCCTTTTATTTTTCGCCTACTTCAGTCACAGGAAATGTGGAATTCAAATAAAGCAAGTATTACTTAACCCTAAGCGGGAGGGGGAATTAACACATAGATTTAATGGAACTATGAAAACATAACGGTGTATGATATGATATTGAACGTTATAATGAGTACATCTGTTAAAAGCTGACGTTGTTGTAATTGCTATAAGTAAATGTGCGTTTAAGCTTTTAATTTTTCAATTTAATTGCAATTTTTAGATTTCTAAACTAAATCATAGACCTAAATGAACGGGACCGCCGACTCCATGACGTCACGCTCTATAATCAACCAA
>NW_018477386.1:0-1423 GCF_002113885.1 Mizuhopecten yessoensis | reverse complement strand
GTCATGATTTGAGTTGCACATGTCGTGTTATCAGTCAGACATGATTTCAGTTACACATGTCATGTTAGCAGTCAGGAATGATTTAAGTTAGACATGTTGTGTTATCAGGCAGATATGATCTAAGTCACATATTTTNCTGAATTAAACATATCACGTTATTAGTCATGCATGATCTGAATAACACATGTTGTGTTATCAGTCAGGCATGATCCAAGCTACACATGTCGTGTTACCAGTTAGATTTGATCTTAGTTACACATATCGAGTTATAAGTTTCACATGATTTAAGTTACATATGTCGAGTTATCAGTTAGACATGATCTAAGTTATTCATGTCGTGTTGTCAGTCAGGCATGATCTAAGTTACACATATCGTGTTATCAGTCAGACATGATCTCAGGTACAAATGTCGAGTTATTAGTCAGACATGATCTAAGTCACACATGTCGTGTTATCAGTCAGGCATGATCTGAATTACACATGTCGTATTATCAGTCAGACATGATCTAAGTTACCCATGTGTTATCAGTCAGACATGATCTAAGTTACACATGTCGTGTTATCAGTCAGGCATGCTCCGAATAACACATGTCGTCTGATCAGTAAGACATGATCTACGTTACACATGTCGTGTTATCAGTCAGGCATGCTCCGAATAACACATGTCGTCTGATCAGTAAGACATGATCTAAGTTCCACATGTCGTGTTATCAGTCAGGCATGCTCCGAATAACACATGTCGTCTGATCAGTAAGACATGATCTAAGTTACACATATCGTGTTATCAGTCAGGCATGCTCCGAATAACACATGTCGTCTGATCAGTAAGACATGATCTAAGTTCCACATGTCGTGTTATCAGTCAGGCATGCTCCGAATAACACATGTCGTGTGATCAGTAAGACATGCTCTAAGTTACACCTGTCGTGTTTTCAGTCAGACATGATCTGAAATAAACATGTCGTGTTATCAATCAGACATGATTTGAGTAACACATGTCGTGGTATCACTCTGTCATGATTTGAATGACATATGTCTAGTTATCAGTCAGACATGATCTTAGTTGCACCTGTCGTGTTAGCAGTCAGACATGATCTGAACAACACATGTCGTGTGATAAGTCAGGCATGATCTGAATTACAAATGCCGTGTTATCAGTCAGACATGATTTGAGTAGCACATGTCGTGTTATCAGTCAGGAATGATCTAAGTAAGACATGTCGTGTGATCAGTCAGGAATGATCTAAGTAAGACATGTTGTGTTATCAGTCAGACATGATCTAAGTCACATATTTTGAGTTATCAGTCAGACATGATCTAAGTTACACCTCTCCTGTTATCAGTCAGACATAATCTAAGTTACACATGTCGAGTTATTAGTCAGACATGATCTAAGTTACACACATCGTGTTTATAATCAGAC
>NW_018477385.1:0-1422 GCF_002113885.1 Mizuhopecten yessoensis | reverse complement strand
CGGTCTTCCTTCATATGCCCGTACATTTTAAAACAGGTTTAGAAAATCTTTCTAATCGTTGAAAACGTAGACAAGTCCAACTTTTATATAGAATGCAAAACATCTCCTGTCATCTACTTTTGCAGAAAATAACAGGTATCCACTCTTAGAAATAACAGTGATTATAGAGTTCCTCTATTTGGGACTTTTCTTACAAATCTTCCCTTTATACCTTCCCACTTCGTAGCTGGAACTCGATAGATCTATTAGTACGATCGTTGTCCTCTATACATTTATTTAAAAACTCTCTTACCTCAAATGTACAACTATCCCCTCCTATCTACTTCAGTTTTTGGAGAACGTAAATTAAATATTATACATACTTAACTGAGGCACAATTGACGTTTCTTAAGTATGACCTTTACAGATTTAATCTTGTCGAGGGTCCATTTTGCATCTGTGGACATCCATGTGAGAATACCTTTCATTTTTTCAACATTTTAGCAATGAAAGGCGTATTTTGTTTCAAAATTCGAATGCCTTAGGTATAGATTTAAATTTAAAGATTCTTTTGTTTGGCAATCCAATTCTTTCTGTAGACCTTAACTCTTACGTTTTTATACATGTGCATAACTTCATCAAATCCAGCAAATGATTTTGAATGGTGCTTTTTTAAAGTTGTGTATTTGTACCTGTATGAATATGATATATATATCTACTTCATGTTTATGCCTATTATCATTGTTGACATGTAATTGAAAATGTATGACGGGAGAAGGCTGTGATAAGTTGTAAAAACAGGTGCCCAATTCTTTGTTCAATTTTATTGGCAATACAGATGTTTAAAGTAAAGAGAGTTCGAACACATGGACGTGGGTATCGGTTACAGTTGGTATTTTTTACCTATCTTGTTGAACGTGGGTATTGGTTATAGTTGGTATTTTTGGACCTATCCTGTTGGACGTGGGTATTGGTTACAGTTGGTATTTTTGTACCCTGTTGGACGTGGGTATTGGTTACAGTTGGTATATTTGGACCTATCCTGTTGGACGTGTGTATCGGTTACAGTTGGTATTTTTGTATCTATCTTGTTGGACGTGGGTATTGGTTACAGTTGGTATTTTTAGACCTATCTTGTTTGACGCGGGTATTGGTTACAGTTGGTATTTTTGGACCTATCCTGTTGGACGTTGTTATTGGTTATAGTTGGTATTTTTGGACCTATTCTGTTGGACGCGGGTATTGGTTACAGTTGGTATTTTTGGACCTATCTTGTTGGACGCGGGTATTGGTTATAGTTGGTATTTTTGGACCTACCCTGCTGGACGTTGGTATTAGTTACAGTAGGTGTTTTTGGACCTACCCTGCTGGACGTTGGTATTTGTTACAGTTGGTATTTTTGGACCTATCCTGTTGGACGTGTGTATCGGTTACAGTTGGTAT
>NW_018477384.1:0-1422 GCF_002113885.1 Mizuhopecten yessoensis | reverse complement strand
ACGACAAAACCATAACAAAATGAAACACTACTCGGCCTTCAATAACTAAAATGACATAACTATGCGTTTAAATTATACTGCAGACATGTTTTATAAATAACGGAAATATCACGCATTATTGCAATCGCTTATGTTATAATGCAGTGACATTGACGGTTGATAATACGTAGATTTAAGCATTTACAGATAATGATTGTTTCAATCATTAGTTAAAACATGTTCGTTTTTTTTTATCTCTCATTACACCAGAAACGAATCCACTTTCAGTATATGTGTCTTACAATACGGACTATGATTGTCTGTTGTATTTTGCTACAGATCTGATATTACTTTTGTCCAATTCTATCTCTTAACAGAGGCAGTATCTAATGGTCATATTGGCATTGGTAAATGTGTGTTTTAAAGTTATGTATCTAGGTTTGTAAAAGAGTTAATGATGTTTACTATTGTTAAACATATGAATATGTTTGTGTTCAGAGGCGGATGATATATGTGGTACCAGGACAAAAACATTGTGTTTTATTTTTTATAAATGTAATCAAAAACGTTAATAGGGAATTATTATTGAAAACATTAGTGCAAAACAACACCAAAACTAAAAAAAGCATCGTTCTTTATTCGCAACAAGTTAACATAATTGTCTTATGCAAACATCATTGTAACCCGACGGAAAGTTCATCCTATGATAGCAGTCCCCTGTAACATATAAACAAAATGTATAACAGAAAATCAACTTTTATTAGTACAATTCCGAATGATGTCCATTGATTTTAAATTATTTATGGTGTAATTTCTGAATTTTTTCTTGGTCGAATATCCTTTAATACCTTCACTACAGAGGATACGATCCCATTGATCATTTTGCATGTCTTTCCAGAATAGTCTGATAACATAACACGTGACAATGAACGTTGACTATATTGATGACATGCTGGAAAAATATTTGTTAAACGCCAATCTAGACTTTTTACTTAGCCATCAACAGTGTTTGCGTTATAATCACACCGCATTAAAATGTTAAAATACATAATACATTTATACTTTTAATATGATTGTATAATAGAAAGTCACACGTTGCTTAAACAAACATTAATAAGGAACATACAAAGTGATGTTGGTGACGCGATATTTACTCTATGAGATAAATATTGATTTATATCCGTTAGTCTTCAAAAATGTCATTTACGGGTAACAAAACTTATCAATTTATGACTGTTTATAAATAAACCACATACAAATTGAACAAAAATAATGATTTCACACAGAATGTATTGTACAAAGATATGCTGGAGACCTGTAATTATAACATTATCTTTGTTAAATCACCTTTTGTTAACTGATATATTTCCGTTTTTTTATCCAGTCTGGAATATTGAAGCAAGCAGCATGTAACGGCCATACCGACATCGTTAAGATGTTGCT
>NW_018477383.1:0-1422 GCF_002113885.1 Mizuhopecten yessoensis | reverse complement strand
TTTTGTCAATGGGTCTAAGCATACAGAATGTAAATATTAGGACGTAAAGCACAAACAAACCAAAACGCACTGATCAACTTAGTTCTACGTCGATAATACTTGTATCTACGATGCTGCTTGGGTTGCTGTACTGAACATGTGTTGCAGATGCTGAGTTTGACCTTCATTTGATGCTCCAGTGTTTTCCTTATAATAATTTTTCTCACATTCATGTACCACATTACAAAATGTTGTCGAGTCCATTTTTGGATATCTATATAAGTGCTACCCATACCGAAATAAGTTACAAATAGGTATAACTTTTTCGTACCTATATATATACATATACGGGTAGTACTTACATTAATGATGCAGCAATAGTCAATCACTTACTTGTTGCAGGGCCGCTACACGAGTGAACATTCCCTACTGACCAGAGGCAAGTCAAATGACAGACACGTAAGTATGCTTGTGATATAGGAATAATTTCAGACTGTATATTGTGAAAAAGTCCATATCTTGGTAAGATCATTAGCCCTCCACCACTGGGCTGCTGCGTCTATAGTGATCGTATCAAGATATGGACATCTGATATTCATAAATTTAGAATAGAATATGAATATGATTTTCCTTCTGTTAAAGAAAACAAATTCTGATTGTTATAATCTTTTGTTTACTTACGAAGTGTTGGAAACTATTTTTTTCTGACATGACTCTAGCTTTGATAAATCGTTTCAAAAAAGCAAAACCATAGCTTGCCGGACTTTTATGACATATACTGTTGGCTAGACCGGGATTAGAACCCTGGACTTCAAATTGATATACTACTGCACTAACCGATAAAGCTACCTGGTCAACAGAAGTGTCTTGGCCAAACTGTGCCACAGTTATATCCTAAAGTGAGTTAAGGACAGTGCAGTGGGACTGGGATCCTTAAGGAAGTTAAGGGGAGGTCACTGTATATAGGAAAAAGCACAGTGCAGTGTGACCTAGGGATCCTTAAGAGGTTAAGGGGAGGTCACTGTATATAGGGAAAAGCAAAGTGCAGTGGGACCTAGGGATCCTTAAGGAAGTTAGGGGAGGTCACTGTATATAGGGAAAACCACAGTGTAGTGGGACAGGGATCCTTAAGGAAGTTAAGGGGAGGTCACTGTATATAGGAAAAAGCAGTGCAGTGGGATAGGGATCCTTAAGGAAGCTAAGGGGAGGTCACTGTATATAGGGAAAAGCACAGTGCAGTGGGACCTAGGGATCCTTAAGGAAGATAAGGTGAGGTCACTGTATATAGGAAAAAGCAGTGCAGTGGGGTAGGGATCCTTAAGGAAGCTAAGGGGAGGTCTCTGTATATAGGGAAAAGCACAGTGCAGTGGGACAGGGATCCTTCAGGAAGTTAAGGGTAGGTCACTGCACATGTATAGAAAAACACACAGTGCAGTGGGACAG
>NW_018477382.1:0-1421 GCF_002113885.1 Mizuhopecten yessoensis | reverse complement strand
TGTTAACTTCTTAACGGTTCATTAATAAGGAGGTCAATGGGTCAAGTAATCAAAATGCATCAAACAAACGTAAAAGTAAAAACCAAACGTCAATTTGAAAAATAAAATTGGCTGTGGTTTGATAATATATTTTGAAACAGATCAACTATTATCAGTTAGTCTAAAGTTATTTAATATGTATCGACTGTTTCGAAAAGAGATTTAATTTTTGTTGAATCATTATAATTATTTCTCATGTTGGCTGAAAATGGTTCGTGACAAGATATGCACCGATGTAGAATTTTGCGGTTTATTAGATAAGAATAAACAATACAAAAGGAAAAATCACTTGCCTCCCATGTCCACGACCATGTATCGACCACCATGGAAATAACTGCGGATGTCGTTTGCCTCTTTACCGGGAAGATACCGACAGTATAAGGCTGCAGCCTCGGGTTCCAAAGCTAACATCAGGTTGTCTTTGTCGATCCCAGCCTGTAATAAAAGTTACACCATTATGCTGCTACATATGGATGGCAAAAACTTAGTCCAAACTCACTGTTTACACCTTGAATAAACATTAAAGTATCATCAAATTGCATTTTTTTTTTGGCAAAGCAGGCGGAGGTTTGTTGTTTTCCGAAATTAACATTGTTGTAAGAGGGCAAAATCGTAATTAATGTTTAATCAGTGGTCCTTTATCTCGTCTCATTGATTTTTTTCTCCTTTTTCATCGTGTTTTTAGTCGCCTATACTAATACCACGTGTTTTGGCGTCTTTTTTGTTTTTGTCTTTGTTTATTTTAAGTTTAATGTATTCTGTGCGGTGTCTTTGTTAACTTGTGTTTTTATTCATAAAACTACATTTGCCTGTGATCACCCCTTTTCTTCTGGTTCCATGATACAATGTTCATGAATATTACCTTTAAAGGGCCTGATTGGGCCTTAAGGGCATATCTTTCAAATCCTTTGAATCGCGTCTTATTTTCAGTTTGGAGCCTACGAAAACTGATAAAAAGACTTTGTCTTAGTCTTCAGACGTTTCGAATGTCATTTACGGAGATGCCTCTATTTGTGTAATGTGCATGTGCGTTCAACTGTATGTGTGCGGGAGGCAGAGTGTATTGGTGGATATGTCCCCTTCCGATCTTATGCCAACCCTACGAGTAACCTCACAGAAAATCTATACCAAAGGCATCCAGGATAGAATAACGCCCGGTCACATACTGGCAACGGATGAACATGTTGTTGTCATAACCTTAAATGCTGAACGTTGAGCAGGGAATAGCTACTACATTTTTTATGAATCGGTATGTCCTTGCATAGGGACTCAATTGCTTTTCCTCGCATGGGCGTGTTTGTTTGAAAAAAACTACTGTAGTGTGATTATTTATTATGTAATATTTACATTTCCACTGCACAGAGCCTAGATGTTTCTACCGG
>NW_018477381.1:0-1420 GCF_002113885.1 Mizuhopecten yessoensis | reverse complement strand
ATGCTGTGATTACTTTGAACAGCATCATTATAGTTGTTATGCTGTTATTACCTACATAAAAAATAATTATTACAAACTAGTGCGTGTTGATTTTCATGGAGATTTTTATATGTGAGTGTAAGATAATCATCACCAGTATATGCTTGTTTGTTTGTGGGAGTAGAGAGCCCTGACGTATTTGGATGACCGACCAGTTTTCCCCAAGGACAGAGCTTGTGCAGAGGCATGGTAGGTTTTGAATGGGATTTCAAGGATTAAGTTAGAATATAGACATTTCTGTTTATTAATTAATCATGCTGATTACGCTCTGTGTGTCGTTGATGAACTCCCCTCACTTTTATACACCTGTCAAAGTTCTTAATGATACATATTATGGTACGGGCAGCACTGTCAGACCATTTGTACAAATTTTGGTTTTCTCGCTTGAACCCGAATCACACCCTGTTAAAATCAAATATCCTCACATGAGGTCTCTCATACATTGATTTTTCGACTTTCCTTCCACTAACTGTCTATATCTTAAATTCTTGCAGCTCAGACAGAAATATCCTACGATACACCCTCAGCTAGATTTGTGTGAATTACATCATACTAGATTTGTGTGAATTACATCATACTAGATTTGTGTGGTACCTTTAACTCACATGGAGATGTATTCTTCTGAATAATGCCTAAAAAAATAACAACCACTATTTTTAATTTCTATTTTGTTGCAGAAATGTTTCGTTTTGATACTTTTTGTAATTTACAACAGGAAAGTTTTTTGTATTCTTGTATAAGGACAGAGTAGATGTCATATTGAACCATTCTGAAGTAGCTTCAGTAGTGCTGAGGATATATATAGAGGTGGCCGCTAAAGGGACATTTGTAAATTTTGTTTGAATAATTATAAACCATTATTAGAACTAATGAAGTGCAAGATAAACTAACTTAATCAGTGGCTGAGGGAGATTGGTTTATTTTAGTCTTTGACTAAGATTTTGTAACATTCAAACTATGACTTGAGCCTTGGTTGGACTTAAGTTGCAGGAATTTGGCCTTTACAGAGATATCCCAATCTCGCTCCGTTACAGGAACCTAGTAATAGATATCATTACACTGACACATTAAGTTGATAACATAATAATTGTAATAAGATTATCCTGCATATAATGTATAATGGGATTTTTTCCCCGTTTTGTCCTCCGTTACAAGGAATATTATTAAAGTTCTCAACACAAGGCAAAAATTGACTTTATGTGTATAGGGGCACTAGGGTCAGATGGATGACATTGTTGTATGATTTTCTTAGGGACAGAGGCGGCGTGGAGGCGGAGCGTGAGGAGAGGGAACTTTGGATCAACAGGGATAAAAAGAAGTTAAAGGACAGTGTCGATGGTGAGAACACTTTGTTACTAATAGTCCTCTACTGGTTCTACTA
>NW_018477380.1:0-1420 GCF_002113885.1 Mizuhopecten yessoensis | reverse complement strand
TTTGCCCTAGTTTAATCCTGGTATTGTCTATAGTTTGCCCTAGTTAAATCCTTGTATTGTCTATAGTTTGCTTTAGTTTAATCCCTATATTGTCTATAGTTTGCCCTAGTTTCATCCTTGTATTGTCTATAGTTTTCTCTAGTATAATCCTTGTATTGTCTATAGTTTGCCCTGGTTTAATCCTTGTATTGTCTATAGTTTGCTTTAGTTTAATCCCTTTATTGTCTATAGTGTGCCCTAGTATAATCCTTATATTGTCTATAGTTTGCCCTGGTTTAATCCTTGTATGGTCTATAGTTTGCTTTAGTTTAATCCTTGTATTGTCTATAGTTTGCCCTAGTTTAAACCTTGTATTGTCTATAGTTTGCCCTAGCTTAATTCTTGTATTGTCTTTTGTTTGCTTTAGTTTAATCCTTGTATTGTCTATAGTTTGCCATAGTTTAATCTATAGTTTGCCCTAGTTTCATCCTTGTATTGTCTATAGTTTTCTCTAGTATAATCCTTGTATTGTCTATAGTTTGCCCTGGTTTAATCCTTGTACGGTCTATAGTTTGCTTTAGTTTAATCCTTGTATTGTCTATAATTTGCCCTAGTTTAATCCTTGTATTGTCTATAGTTTGCCCTAGCTTAATTCTTGTATTGTCTTTTGTTTGCTTTAGTTTAATCCTTGTATTGTCTATAGTTTGCTCTAGTTTAATCCTTGTATTGTCTATAGTTTGCCCTAGTTTAATCCTTGTATTGTCTATAGTTTGCCCTAGCTTAATTCTTGTATTGTCTATAGTTTGCCCTAGTTTANTGTATTGTCTATAGTTTGCCCTAGTTTAATCCTTGTATTGTCTATAGTTTGCTTTAGTTTAATCCCTTTATTGTCTATAGTGTGCCCTAGTATAATCCTTATATTGTCTATAGTTTGCCCTGGTTTAATCCTTGTATTGTCTATAGACAATACAAGGATTAAACCAGGGCAAACTATAGACAATATAAGGATTATACTAGGGCACACTATAGACAATAAAGGGATTAAACTAAAGCAAACTAAAGAAAATACAAGGATTAAACTAGGGCAAACTATATACAATACAAGGATTAGTGTATATAGTTTGCCCTAGTTTAATCCTTGTATTGTCTATAGTTTGCCATAGAGTAATCCTTGTATTGTCTATAGTTTGCTTTAGTTTAATCCTTGTATTGTCTATCGTTTGCCCTAGAGTAATCCTTGTATTGTCTCTAGTTTGCTTTAGTTTAATCCCTTTATTGTCTATAGTGTGCCCTAGTATAATCCTTATATTGTCTATTAATCCTTGTATTGTCTATAGTTTGCCCTAGTTTAATCCTTGTATTGTATATAGTTTGCCCTAGTTTAATCCTTGTATTTTCTTTAGTTTGCTTTAGTTTAATCCCTTTATTGTCTATAGTTTGC
>NW_018477379.1:0-1420 GCF_002113885.1 Mizuhopecten yessoensis | reverse complement strand
CATATTACAGGACGGGACTGTACATTGTTATGATACATGTTACAGAACGGGACTGTACATTGTTATAATACATATTACAGGACGGGACTGTACAGTGTTATGATACATGTTACAGGACGGGACTGTACAGTGTTATAATACATATTACAGGACGGGACTGTACATTGTTATGATACATGTTATAGGACGGGACTGTACAGTATTATAATACATATTACAGGGCCGGACTGTAACAGTGTTATGATACATGTAACAGGACGGGACTGTACATTGTTATGATACATATTACAGGGACGGACTGTAACAGTGTTATGATACATGTTACAGGACGGGGCTGTAAAAGTGTTATGATAAATGTTATAGGATGAGACTGTACAGTGTGACGAATACAAGATGGGGCTGTACAGTGTGACGAATACAGGATGGGACTGTACAGTGTGACGATTACAGGATGGGACTATACAGTAAGACAATTACAGGACGGGACTGTACATTCTGACGATCACAGTACGGGACTGTACAGTGTTATGAAACATGTTACAGGACGGGACTGTTCAGTGTTATGATACGTGTAACAGGACGGGACTGTACAGTGTTATGATACATGTAACAGGACGGGACTATACAGTGTTATAATACATGAAACAGGACGGGAGTGTCACAGTGTAATAATACAAGTAACAGAACAGGACTGTACAGTGTTATGATACATGTAACAGGACGAACCAATACAGTGTTATGAAACATGTTACAGGACGGGACTGTACAGTGTTATAATACGTGTTACAGGACGGGACTGTCACAGTGTTATGATACATGTTACAAGACGGGACTGTACAGTGTTATGATACATGTAACAGGACGGTACTGTACAGTGTTCTGATACATGTTACAGAACGGGACTGTACAGTGTTATGATACATGTTTCAGGACGAGGTTGTACAGTGTTATAATACATGTAACAGGACGGGACTGTACAGTGTTATAATACATGTTACAGGACGGGACTGTACGGTGTTATAATACATGTAACAAAACGGGACTGTACAGTGTTATGATACATGTAACAGGGCGGGACTGTTCAGTGTTATGATACATGTAACAGGACCGGACTGTACAGTGTTATAGTACATGTTACAGGACGGGACTGTCACAGTGTTATGATACATGTTACAAGACGGGACTGTACAGTGTTATGATACATGTAACAGGACGGGACTGTACAGTGTTATAATACATGTAACAGGACGGGACTGTCACAGTGTAATAATACAAGTAACAGAACAGGACTGTACAGTGTTATGATACATGTGAAAGGACGGGACTGTACAGTGTTATGATACATGTCACAGGACGGGACTGCACAGTGTTATACTACAAGTAACAGAACAGGACTGTACAGTGTTATGATACATGTAAC
>NW_018477378.1:0-1419 GCF_002113885.1 Mizuhopecten yessoensis | reverse complement strand
CTCACAAGAGCAGATAACTCTGCAATACGAAAAGAAGGAATATGACGGATCGTCACACACCGATGCCTCCTATTTTATGGCCATGCGATACAACACATTATATTGTATAACTAAAACACCCTTCTGGCTGCACCCGTCAGTTGTAAAATCCAGGAGCAACAAAATAAAATAAAAAAATCTTGGTTTGGTTCCACTTTACTTGAGCGGTAGCATTAGGAGAGTCAGTTGAACATTTATTAGATCTGCTGTAATCATGGTTTGGTTTGGTTCAGTATTGTTTTACGTCCTATCAACAGATATGGTCCTTTAAGGACGACCTCCCCTGTGTGCAATATGCATGCGTGTAGTGTATGCGTGTGTTTTTTGGGAGGCTGCCTGTATGTTCGTGTTTGTCTCTTTGTGATAGCGCGGAACTGATGCCAAAAATGAGACTAAGAAAACTATGGCGACGGACTTGCCTATAATATAGAATGTTCTTAAAATAACGTATAACACTTTTTAAAACGCTATATATATCAATGCTTTGTGTTATCTTGCTAGAACAATAATCACCAGAAATACAGAAAGTACTTATTTACAAATACAATAGTTGGAGAAAGCCTAAAACATTTTCTTATTTTGGTTTAACTTATATCATCAATTCGTTTATCTACATATCGGACTCCTCTATGCTACTTGCGGTAAAAGTAATGAATTATTTCTTAAATGTCAAGAGGCATATATGGCGAAAGAGGAGTGTCCACAACACCCTTGGCTACACTAGATCATCCGTATTAAAGAAATGAACAGACATGAAACTTGTATTTACAAGGTCGATCGGGTGGTGCAGTGGATAGCGCACGTGCCTTTCACCAAGGCGGCCGGGATTCCATTCCCTGATCGGACGTGAAGAGGTATATGGTCACCTTCCCGACAACGCGGGTTTTCTCCGAGTACTCCGGTTTCCTCCAACACTCGGTCCGAAGACACCCCACACACCCCTAGCGCTAACATCCGGACCCACAAGAGTGATTAATATGACTTGTTTCATTATGCAGTAAAATAAGCAAAGTTTATATTTATATTTAAATAATATTTGTATTTGAGCTAACCGTGCTAGACTAAATTCTAATTACACAAGTACGGCCTTCCTCAGAAACGGATTTTCCATCGGCAAATTCATACACACTGGGAGGTTAAATTAGCAGCTACACATTAAAAGTAAAGACGCACCTATTAAACCTAGAAAGTGTATATAGACAACAAAACAAAGTCATTATTATTGTAGTACACCATATGACCGTTTTGTCCATTTTGATTCATCAGAAGTAATAAAAGTAAAAAGAATAAAGATTGAAATAATAACATACACCATTTATATAGCGCCCTATACTGTTTGTAAAATTACTCTTAAGCGCTTTACAACATATGGATACTAGT
>NW_018477377.1:0-1419 GCF_002113885.1 Mizuhopecten yessoensis | reverse complement strand
TGGATGAGTCAATTATAATTTACAGCGGTGACAGGGTTAAGTATTGTTGTTGGGTCACCACATGTAGCAATTCTGTGCATCAAAAAAAGTCGTAGTTCCTGAGATTTGAAACTGTACTTGGCATTAGCTTACCTTCAGTAATACATCGGCTGGCTGTTTGGCCACTGCCTCATTTATCTCCATTTCTCTGCTGCCTTCCAGTGTGCACGCCTCATTACTGACCTTGCTCTCCACCTCCTGCTCTGTGTCATCCTCCTGACTAAGCAGCTGTTTGAGGATGAAGTTGCTCGGGTCAGATTTTGGCTTTGACCTGTCGTGGCTGTCATCGTTCTGTGTAATGCTCTGAGGTTTGTCCGGAGGACTCTAACCAGGCCCCGGCTGTGGACTCGGAATACCACTATCTACTGGAGATTTCACAGAGCTGTCCAATATTTTATTATCCCTTATGCCTGAGGCATTACTATCCACAGAGGAACTCTGACTGAATAAGTCATAGTCGGAACAGGACAATGTCTGATTCAGTAACATACAAAGTTTGCCCACCCGGGCGTTTGATAGGGTAGTTCTTTTTTCTAATCCCTGGTTTTCAGACCCAGGGAAATTGAACTCACTCCCTGAAAGCCGAGGGGAGGGGCTTATTTGGTTGTATCCAATAATATTAGACTGCTGGGAGTCCATGGACTGAAGTGCCTGTAAGGGAGTAGCTGATTGGCTGGAGGCGAGACCTCCAATGTTGCTGACTTGTAGAGGTTGCATTCTCACCCTCGATTGAATCCCTTGGTTCCCAGACATTGTAAAGAATAAAAAAAATTGTATGCATGTTAGATATATCACAGATACAACTACTTTTCTATACAATACCTTGTATTAAATCTGATGTAGAATCCCCAACATTTTGGTAGAAGAAAAAAAAATACTTCTTTGAGGCAACTATCAAGTAAAATCAACGGAAGGGAGATAACTGCTAATTTTTATTAAACTTTGCTTGAATTCATAAAGTTTAACAGTCTCTATTGCTCAATTATGTATTAACTAGTGTTACATTTAGGAAGTTAAAAAGAAGAGCCCATTTGCTTTTTGCTTAAAATCTAAACAAGATAAATATTGAATAAAATAGGAGCCCACTGAATTTCAATCCGCTTAATTTTCTTAGAGAAAATCTCAAATTAGGTAGCAGAATCGAGATTTTTGTTTATCTATTACAAAAACCTGTACGTTTTTTTACCTTGGTATAGTGTTATTAATTTCCTGAAAAATAAAGTATAGACAGCACACAAGTACAGGTTATTTATTTTTATAGTTTGAGATAATATCTAATACTATGGAGACAGTCAAAACACCATTTATTATAGCAAACCCAACCATTAAAAATATCTAACTAGAATTATGTCAGTCTGACATTTAAGCCGCTCACCACTT
>NW_018477376.1:0-1419 GCF_002113885.1 Mizuhopecten yessoensis | reverse complement strand
CCAGTCAAAATATTTAGAATGCTGTTAGAATCCAGTCAAAATATTGAGAATGCTGTTTGAATCCAGTCAAAATATTTAGAATGCTGTTAAAATCCAATCATGCTGTTAGAATCCATTCAAAATATTGAAAATGCTGTTAGAATCCATTCAAAATATTGAAAATGCTGTTAGAATCAAGTCAAAATATTTAGAATGATATTAGAATCCAGTCAAAATATTTAGAATGCTGTTAGAACCCAGTCATCATATTTAGAATGATGTAAGAATCCAGTCAAAATATTGAAAAAGCTGTTAGAATCCAGTCAAAATATTTAGAATGCTGATAGAATACAGTCAGAATATTTAGAAAGCTGTTAGAATCCATTCAAAATATTTAGAATGCTGTTAGAATCCAGTCAAAATATTTATATTGCTGTTAGAATCCATTCAAAATATTTAGAATGCTACTAGAATCCAGCGAAAATATTTAAAATGCTGTTAGAATCCAGCGAAAATATTTAAAATGCTGTTAGAATCCATTCAAAATATTAAAAATGCTGTTAGAATCAAGTCAAAATATTTAGAATGATATTAGAATCCAGTCAAAATATTTAGAATGCTGTTAGAATCCAGTCAATATATTTAGAATGCTGTTAAAATCCAGTCAAAATATTTAGAATGCTGTTAGAACCCAGTCATCATATTTAGAATGATGTAAGAATCCAGTCAAAATATTGAAAAAGCTGTTAGAATCCAGTCAAAATATTTAGAATGCTACTAGAATACAGTCAAAATATTTAGAATGCTGTTAGAATCCAGTCAATATATTTAGAATGCTGTTAAAATCCAGTCAAAATATTTAGAATGCTGTTAGAATCCAGTCAAAATATTTAGAATGCTGTTAGAATCCAGTCAGAATATTTAGAATGCCGTTAGAATCCAGTCAAAATATTTAGAATGCCGTTAGAATACAGTCAAAATATTTGAAATAATGTTTCAATCCAGTCAAAATATTTAGAATGCTGTTAGAATCCAGTAAGAATATTTAGAAAGCTGTAAGAATCCAGTCAGAATATTTAGAATGCTGTTAGAATCAAGTCAAAAAATTTAGAATGATGTTAGAATACAGTCAAAATATTTAGAATGCCGTTAGAATACAGTCAGAATATTTGAAATAATGTTACAATCCAGTCAAAATATTTAGAATGCTGTTAGAATCCAGTAAGAATATTTAGAATGCTGTAAGAATCCAGTCAGAATATTTAGAATGCTGTTAGAATCCAGTCAAAATATTTAGAATGCTGTTAGAATCCAGTCAAAATATTAAGAATGCTGTTAGAATCCAGTCAAAAAATTTAGAATGATGTTAGAATACAATCAAAATATTAAGAAAGCTGTTAGAATACAGTCAAAATATTTAAAATGCTTTTAGAATGCAGT
>NW_018477375.1:0-1418 GCF_002113885.1 Mizuhopecten yessoensis | reverse complement strand
AAAGTTTCTATTGATAATACCTCATTAGATTTCTTTGCGTGAGTTAGGTTTTGATGGCATTGATATAAGCAATCTTTTTCTGATCATTATACAAAAACATATTATTTTTTGTAAACCATTTTCGATATAAATGTGTCTATTTGATGCCTACCAAATAAATTGCCTTCAGAATAATAAGTATCTACCTTTATTTCATATTAGTAATCTTTTAAATGAAAACATGTTAAGAATTTGTCAATATATCAGGTGGTATGCATGTTACATATGTGTCCTTTTTGCAACAAATTATATACAATCTGTACATGAAGAACAATTTCTGAAGGGGGTAAAATTTTCTAGGTCATCACCTTTTGTGATGATATATAATTATATATTTTATATGAAGCTAGGCTGTAATGATTTATGAGCTTTTTTTATTGAAATGAAATTGAGGAGGGCTTATGCTATACCGAGTTGTCTGGTTTTAAAAAGAATGGTTAAGTCAGTTTTCACTTCACAGATTTTGCATATGTTGAGAAAAATGATGAAGGTCAGTTACCAGCTCATACAAGTTGCACATGAAATAAACCTTCAAGCAAACCCATACATAACTAGTATTTGTGTAAGGATGCTTAACAGGACTGGTATTCTGCTAGAGATTTTCGCCAATGATTTCCTCTTTAAGGTTATGTGTCCATGCAACCTGCATAAACAATACAGGTAAAAATTTGAATTGAAATGAGTTTTGCCTGTGAGTTTTACTCTTGGTCAAGGTGAGTTATGTAGTTTGTGATACTTATGCTTATAATGTCCACAGATAATTGACATGGGACAAAATGAAGAATTGGAGTGGTTAGCGTCTCATATGGGACACTCATTAAGTGTCCATCGCTCTTTCTACCGGCTCCAAGAAAGGACACTAGAACTAGCGAAAGTAAGCAAGCTACTTATGGCTGTTGACAGGGGTGTGTGCCACAAATTCAAAGGGAAAACTTTGGACCAGATGTCTTTAGAAGGTAAATTAAAATGTGTTACTGTTATATTTGTTCCCTTGCTTTAGGAAAGTTGGGGTGTACACACATGCATATTATTTGGACCTATCAGTCACACTTTGGTTTCCAGATGATATCTACATACCCTCAGGAAGGAGATCATTTTAAACTTTATGGTGTAAGAGGAAAGTTGTAATTGATTTTTATACGCCTGTCGAATTACTGGCTGTATTATGGTATGGCGTTGTATGACCATCCGTCCAGCGTAAACTTTTGTTTGTCCAGAGATCTAAATTTTTAAACCGATCTTTTTTAAACTTTGTAGGGTACGACTTAACATTTTATCCAACTTTAAACTTAAAACAGATAATTCATCCAGGATGTTAAATACACTTAAAAAATATTGTGACCGGTCCCCCACCCTCTCCTGGTGATAAAGTGAAAGGG
>NW_018477374.1:0-1418 GCF_002113885.1 Mizuhopecten yessoensis | reverse complement strand
TCCTAACGAGAAGACACGAGTACAATTTTAGGGGAAGCACCTTGTCAAACCGTTTTAATTAACATCCTGATCGATTGTAAACGGATTTAGACAAGAACACGATACAAATTCTGCTAATTCACTGATCAATATGCATGAACCAGGTTAAAAGAACACAATACGACAAGCCCATTGCACAAGCTGTACGTGAGTTTCTGAGTGACCAAATATCTAACGATACTAACACGCATTTGGATCAACTGAACACTTAACCTTCAATAACACATTCTACCATACCATCCTGTTTTGATTTTGATTATTTTGTTTGCTCCGAATATTTACATGGAAAGAAAAATGAAGTCAATATCAAATATGGGAATTTACGATGCGCTCAGTCAATTTTATATATTTCAGGACTATCTCATCGTTAGTTTTCTGTCCTCATTATAATTCTGTTTACATCTTTATCTCGACCGAGAAGCCATCGTGGATATTTTGAGAGTTCAAATATGCTTTTGTTTTCTCAAGAAGTACTCAACAGGTCCTTTCTCAATTCCATATGGAGATTCCCCGCGGTTTATTGTTGAGCATGTTTCATTTTTAGACTGATAAAAGAAACGACTGCCGCTAGGCAGCCATCTTGGAATTTTGGATATTTTATGGCGAGCTTATAATTATGCCATACCGTGGCGTCCGTCATCCGTCCGTCGTCCGTACGTCAACATTTTTTTTAAACGACTTCTTCTTCTTAAACACTGATTGGAATTTAACTAAATTTGACTGAAAGTATCCCTTGGTGGTGGGGATTCCAAATTGTACAAATGGTGGGGCTGCGCCTCCAGGGGGCTGAGGGGCGGGGCCAAAAGGGGGCAATTTGGCTATATTGCTTTAAGCGATTTCTTCTCTGGAACTAAGAGATGGATATCAGCCATATTTGACTGGAAGAATCCCTAACTAGTGGAGATTCAAAATTGTACAAATGGTGTTGCTGACCCCCCAGGGGACTGAGGGGCGTGGCCAAAAAGGGGTAATTTGGCTATACTGCTTTAAGCTACTTCTCCTCTGGAACTAAGAGGGGGGTATCAACCATATTTGACTGGAAGCATCCCTAGGTAGTAGAGATTCAAAATTGTACAAATGGTTGGGTTGACCCCCAGGGGGCTGAGGGACGAGCCAAAAGGGGGCAATTTGGCTATATTGCTTTAAGCTTTACTTCTTCTCTGGAACGAAGAGATTGATATCAACCATATTTGACTGGAAGCATCCCTAGGTAGTAGAGATTCAAAATTGTACAAATGGTGTTGCTGACCCCCCCCAGGAGGCTGAGGGGCGGGGCCAAAAGTTGGCAATTTGGCTATATTGCTATAAACGACTACTTCTGTTGAAGTATGCAGTGGATATCAATCATATTTCATCAAAAGCATTCATGGGAGGCAGGG
>NW_018477373.1:0-1418 GCF_002113885.1 Mizuhopecten yessoensis | reverse complement strand
AATGATGAATTTATCACCCAGTTGACCAGGTCCAGTACACTCTGCTGATTGAGCTATATAGATATAAAGACCTATATATAGCTATATACACCTATACATTACAGCTGTATTGAGCTATATTTTCTCAGATTTCAATTTTCATTTAATTAAAGCAAAGTCGCAAAAAACAATAAGGTTTATGGTAATGTTGACTACAAAAAGCATAGGCCTACAGTTAGATCACAGAATTAGATTAGATGTTATCTAAGTCCGTGGTTAGATGTTTATTTTCATTGTTCATAAATGTAAAATTTCCATTTTTTTTTACATCATTATTTTACAAAAAGAATCCTTAAATTTAATGTCTTTTGTTATCAACCTAATGATACAATATTCTTTTTAAAGCGACTTTGTTTCGTTTTCCTTAAAAAAGAAAATCACTTGAAAATAGCTCAAAAGACCTGTTTCAGATAGGTCGATAGAGCTATTATAGGTCTTTACAGCTATATAGCTCAATCGACAGAGTGTACTGGACCTGTTGACAGGTCGGTATATTTTATCTGACCTGTTCCATTTTTGTCAGTTGAATTATATACATTTGTAATTATCATTCATAGATAAGCACATCTATGGTTGAAGATTGTTTATGACCCATTGTAACATTCGCATGCAGAACTCACTTGGTCATAGATTCCTTTTTTAGCTAAGGCGTTAGCTTCCAGCTATTGGTATTACTTTAGTTAATGAGCTCAAGATATTCATAAATGTCGATTTCACACAGATGGCCTCTAGCGATACCCACTGGTACTCAATTGAATCATATACCGGACCTACTGTCTTTATTATGCGTAACTTTGGACTCAAATGCACTTGAATGGCTTGTAAATATCATTCCTTTCCTTTGTAGAACATATGATCTTATCACAACCTCGTATTCTTATTGAAAATGCACCCTGTTTATCTCATTCAGGAACTGCTACTTGACTGTAGGTCATGCATGCTACACGCAGCTTCCGGTAAAAATACTTCAGTTAATGAGCTCAGATATTCATAAACGAGACATAACGTCACCTACCTAACAAACTGCAAATAAAATCCATTACCACGGACTCAAATTCACTCACACGTCATTAGATATACAGTAATCTTATTAGTTAGAACTAAGTATCCTTCTAAAACTTCGTATTTACTCTTGGAACTGTCGCTGGATTAACCCTTTACACGGAAATATTGTCCTGTGATTGGCTAAAATTGGTGAAATTTACGTCCCTGTTTACATTTATATATTGCGTGGTCAGAGCTATGAAGCAGTCCTGTTCCAACTAACTGAGGAAAATCAAAAGTGCTTATCAGTAATAATATATGTGATTCACGCTTCATATGATTATAATGTGATCAAAATATTGCATATTCGTTCATCGTTGAAATAACAAATCTTT
>NW_018477372.1:0-1418 GCF_002113885.1 Mizuhopecten yessoensis | reverse complement strand
TATAAAGGACAGCGATTGATGGCGCTGGACTCTGTCTCTTCACAAATTTCTCCACCTTTAGTGTAACAAACATTACATGGTAAGCCTCAAGTGATACACCATTATAACTTCAATGGATATTAAATGAAGATTTCTCAAACAGAATGCTATAAAACATTAGCAGATATTTTCATGCATTTAATAATATCTGAATTACAATAAAGATACCTACTCTCAACTTTAAACGTTTCCATTCTTCCTCCAACACCTTCCTTCTTCTGCTCATTCTAAATTAACACAAACAAATTAATTTGATTTGGACTTTGTTACAACTTCCTTACAAAAATTGCCATATCTTTACTCATTAAGCACCATGTCCATTAACAAAGTAACAAACTGTCTAAGGGACCATATCCTAAGCACCATATTGCTTTACACAGTAACATGTTTAATTTTAAACAACAACAGTTTATTAGCTAAGCAACACAGTCCCACAACACATTATAAAACGGTGTAACAGACCATACATTAAGCACAACAGGTTCATTTGGCCTAAGCACCACATCCCATAACAAAGTATCAAACAGCAAACATACCATATATATTAAGCACCACATGTTCATTTGGCATAAGCACCACATCCCATAACACAGTATAAAACGGTATAACAAACCATATATTAAGCACCACAGGTTTATTGGGCATAAGCCCCACATCCCATAACAAAATATCAAATGGCATAACAAACCATATAGTAAGCACCACAGGTTCATTTGGCATAAGCACCACACACCTAAACACATTGTCAAATGGTATAACAGACCATATTTTAGCACCACAGGTTCATTTGGCATAAGCACCATACATGTTAACACAGTATCAAACGGTATAACAGACCATATATATTAAGCACCACAGGTTAATTCGGCATAAGCACCACATCCCATAACGCAGTATAAAACGGTATAACAGACCATATATTAAGCACCACATCCCATAACAAAGTATCAAATGGCATAACAAACCATATATTAAGCACCACAGGTTAATTCGGCATAAGCACCACATCCCATAACAAAGTATTAAATGGCATAACAAACCATATATTAAGCACCACAGGTTAATTCGGCATAAGCACCACATTCCATAACAAAGTATTAAATGGCATAACAAAGCATATATTAAGCACCACAGGTTTATTGGGCATAAGCACCACACACCTAAACACAGTATCAAACGGTATAACAGACCATATATTAAGCACCGCAGGTTTATTGGGCATAAGCACCACATATCTAAACACAGTATCAAACGGTATAACAGACCATATATTAAGCACCACAGGTTAATTGGGCATTAGCAACACATCACTTAAACACAGTATCAAATGGTATAACAGACCATATTTTAAGCACCACAGGTTTATTTGGCATAAGCAC
>NW_018477371.1:1213-1418 GCF_002113885.1 Mizuhopecten yessoensis | reverse complement strand
AACCGTCATGATATTATGTCTGGTGTTATATAACCGTCATTATATAATGTCTGGTGTTCTATTACCGTCATTATATTCTGTCTGGTGTTATATAACCGTCATTATATTATGTCTGGTGTTATATAACCGTCATTATATTATGTCCAGTGTTCTATAACCGTCATTATATTATGTCTGGTGTTATATAACCGTCATTATATTATGT
>NW_018477371.1:0-339 GCF_002113885.1 Mizuhopecten yessoensis | reverse complement strand
GGTGTTATATAACCGTCATTATATTATGTCCAGTGTTCTATTACCGTCATTATATTATGTCTGGTGTTATATAACCGTCATTATATTATGTCCAGTGTTCTATTACCGTCATTGTATAATGTCCGGTGTTCTATTACCGTCATAATATTATGTCCAGTGTTCTATTACCGTCATTATATTATGTCTGGTGTTCTTTAACCGTCATTACATTATGTCTGGTGTTCTATAACCGTCATTATATTATGTCTGGTGTTATATAACCGTCATTATATTATGTACGGTGTTATATTACCTTCATTATATTATATTTGGTGTTATATAACCGTCATTATATTATGT
>NW_018477370.1:0-1417 GCF_002113885.1 Mizuhopecten yessoensis | reverse complement strand
ATGCTATGAGCAAGTATATGGTACTCTGCCGTTGTTCGGGTTCTGTTTTGCTACTTGAGAACTCCAAACAGTTTTCTGAACATAAGTGACAACAAATATCGCAAAGTTGTTGCAGTTGAGAGGTGTCATTCGAGATTTATGAGTATGTGCATTGTGTATATATACCCAGGTATATCGAGTCACTCATGCGTGTTATTATCGTGCATGGGCAGCCATACACGTATTGGGCCTTACATAAAACGTGTGTGAATAGTGTTTTAGTGCGAATACGTGTGCGCATCGCTGTGTATCGGTGACAATTTTAGCTGCCCCAACGCGACCACGTTTTTATTTACCATAATTTTGTGTGCGTAGTTAGCTTCCCTTAGCTAATTTCAACATGTATATAATTTTCAGGTTGTTCCTAATATTTTTGGTTCGTGGATGTGTTTGCACGATTTCCCCCCTCTCCCACAACGTAAGTTTGTGTACGAGTTACCTCCCCTGTGCTATAGTCGTTATCAAATTCTATATGTCGAATACATTTTTATCTAATTTCACCCATGTTTATTTTCGGTAGGGAGAACATACTTTCTTATTTTTTATTTGATGATGATGAAATAATTATGATGATGATGATGATGATGATGATGATGATGATAAAATAATGATGAATATTTTTTGTTTTCTTAAATTTGCAGATTGAAAATCAAAAGGCAAATTCATAGTTATATCAGCTGATGTACCAATTTTTCTTCTGTGAGCAACATATTGTGTGAGTATTTGTTATATATCTATTCATATTAATTTAAAGTTGGTGCTGCTGCTGATGATAATAATGAATGATTTATATTTTTCTTAAATTTCCAGATTGAACATCAAAGCCCAATTCAATACGTACAACTACTTATGTGCTGTACCACATTCTGTACACTGCCTGTGTACAACATGTTGTGAGGATTTTTTTATATAACCATTAATACTTATTTAAACTTCCTGCTACTGCTGCTGCATGGTGATGATGATGATGCCGATGATTTTTTGAAACTTGATACAAGTGTTTGGTATGGCAATACCTTGAACAAGTTCGCATTTGAGGTTACTGCGTTAAAGGTCAAGGTCACTTTTACTATTTAAACCAAAATCTTTCTCATCGCTCTAGCAACTTCATTTCCTCTTACATATGTCACAATGTGTAAATGCGAGGGGATGTGTATCACTGTGAGGCGTTGTTTAACCACAAATCCAAACAAAACATGTTGCTACTGATGATAATGAGGATGATGATAATGATAATGAGGATGATGATGATGAATTTATATTTTCTTAAATTTTCAGGTTCAAGATCAAAACCCACAAATTAATACTTACAACAGGTTACTGCTCTATCACTTTCTTCTGTGTGACTGTGAGCAACATATTGTGTGAGTATATCTTA
>NW_018477369.1:0-1417 GCF_002113885.1 Mizuhopecten yessoensis | reverse complement strand
CAAACCTTTACCTTGTACTTGGTGTTGAAATGTAGAGGTTATTTTTACCTCTCACCATGACTCACTATCCAATTGAGCTTTGTCGCGAGCTTGCCTTAATGTATCGAAAATCGACATAGTTCTCTCAAATTGTCGCTTGCTAATATACATATATGGCCACAAACGTCAGGCGTATGCAAGTATTCAGCTCAAGTTCCATTCACTAAAATGGTTCATCAGAGGTCGATATAACGATCGAGATTTGTTTATTATCCATGATGAAGGCAATGCGCATGTGCAATATAACAGACAACATTTTGGCTATGCTTGGCTAAATTACAGTTATTCCGATAACGTAACGACCAGCACACAATGCTAAAGGACAGTTCGACTGGAACATCAATAAAAGAAACAAATTCTCATTTAACTTTGTCAGTCGATCTTAGTGAAATTGAAACAGAAGAATATGTCTAACATACAGTTGAAGGAAGTTTAAAATTCCCTTCCTTGTTCATGCATATGTGAATAGTATTACATATAGTGATAATCAATGAGAAAAGTCTGACAGATATCCTCCAAGACATGAAAATAAAACTTGGCTGGTCATACATTGGTAAAATTTACTTGAAAAATAAGTCCGCCAGACACGTTCACAGGAAATACACTCACCTGATTATTACACGATAATACCTCAGGGGCTTGAGAATGTGTTTTAGCTATATTTAGACATACACTGAGGTATGCGAAGTAGTATTACAGGTTTTAGGGATATAGAGCAAATGTCTGTAAAAATGCCCCTCACCTCCGATGAAGGTATATATACAAGGAGTGAGGAAAGTTCCTCCGACACCACACGTCATTTCGATCTTTCAACGTTTTTCTTAGTCATATAACTACTTTTTCCATATTCATGAAGTTATCGTCATGTTCGGGAATGTATATATGTAGTGAACATATTCACAAAAATACCAGCTAACAGTAGGATGCTCGCTCAAGCATGACGTCAACCTCATGCATGTAAAAGAAATGGCTCATTGACAGCTAAAAAAGAACGAATGGTGTGTGGTGTCAGAGGAAACGGAGACATGTTTCCAGAAGGAGTATATGTGCATTCTATAATACCATTCATATTACCTCATTTCTGGGTGGTCTCAGTCCTTGATAAACTCCACAGCAGGCGAAAAAAATGTCCTTTTCATACAGGCTTCTGCCTTCAAATATCATCACCCCAGTATGCCTTTTCTTTTTTTGCAGAATTAATTTTGGGATAATGTTCGTGATTTTGCCAACTTAGAGAACCCATGCCCACTGCTGGTCATCCTTGACTGTCGTTACTAGAAGGATTGTCTCAGTCCGGAGACAGCGATCACCAAGTAAGTTACATCAGGGTTTGTCAAGCGGTAGTTTAATGGAACACATTAATGGATCAATAGTAGAA
>NW_018477368.1:0-1416 GCF_002113885.1 Mizuhopecten yessoensis | reverse complement strand
TAGACTGGAACAGGCGGAGTAAAGTATCTTGCTCAAAGATACAACTAAGTGTCGTGCCATGACTCCAAACCGCTACCGTTTCGGTTACGAGCCCGGCGTCCTACCACAAGACTACCGTACGTATATTTCTCCTATTCGGACCCACTCCTCTGCCCCCAGGGGTGGCCACACGCACCGTTTATTTAAAATTAAGCTCCCTTTGCCTAAGAATGCTTCAGACTAAATTAGGATAAACTCCCTTAATCCTTACAATAGAAGAATGATTTTAAAAGTTTAACCTCTATTTTCCCTATTGGGCCCCGCACCTCTGCCCCCAGGGGGGCCACATCCACCGTTAATACAAAAGTGTGCCCCCTTGGCCCAAGGATGATTCAGACTAAATTAGGATTAAATCCATGTATACCTACGGTAGAAGAAAGGATTTTTAAAGGTTTACCTCTATTTCCCCTATTGGGCGCCTCTCTGTAAAGTAGCGTTTTAAAGGAAAAGAAAAGTTGACGGACGGACGGACATCGGACGACGGACGGACGGACGAACCGAACCCGGCCGCCTTTGTGAAAGGCGAGTACGTTACTGCGCCTCCCAACCAACAACAATGAACTCATATGCCGAGGCGGCGGCATATATTGTTTCCTTATCCACGTTATATATGCCATCGGAATATAAGCACACACGTTACAACAGACATAAGGAAGATATGTAATATTATCGAACTAATATACTTACCTTGAAATAGGTAGGTGTTTTATATCTTTTTAGACAAAGACAGCTAGCTCTGATGTCAATCACAACATGTCAACCATGGTATGTGAATAAATACAAACGAGAAACCGAAAGTACATACATGAATTCATGAACAATTCTCGGAATAGATTTAATCTGGATAAATTTTGTGTTTCCTTAAAGATGCATTCCCCTTGATTTCCGGGAAAATTCCACTACAGTAAAATTATAAATAAGTATGGTTATTTTTTCAGGTATAAGAGACAGGTTGAGCTTTTTATAAATTTATATGTAGCATTTTCAACCTCTGGTAGATAATTCGATCCCTGTTCTACTGTATACATGGTTTAGAAAGTTATTTTTTTGTTCATTTTTTTGTAATTTTCTGTATGTCCATTCAACGTGAATTATAGGATGTGGGGTTATGCAAACTGTTTTAACTACATATATATTTCCCCAAGATATGTTACATGAAAGAATTAATTTCACAAATGTGACCCGACCCGTAGCTCAGCTTTAAAGTCAGAAGGTCAAGATCAGGGGATCGAATTCACGCGGCAGAACTGGTCTTTGTGAAAAGTTAAATGGCTAATGAAAACATTTCTTTTGTATTCAATTATTTTGCTTGAGTAAATGGGCAAGTAACTGCATCCGCTACAATGTTGTGTTGGTCATAACGACCATACAGCGAGC
>NW_018477367.1:0-1416 GCF_002113885.1 Mizuhopecten yessoensis | reverse complement strand
GAGCGTTCGCCCCTGTGAGAAAGGCTTTGGGTTCTGTCCCCTGGCAGAGACATACCATTTTCCTAATGGAGATTGGGATCTGTGATTGTTTCGGAGTGATAGTCAACACCAGAAAAAAACCGGTGATTTGAAGCCAGCGTGACAACGGATGATGAGGACCCCTAAGGTCTTGTTTCTGCAGAGGAAACACATATCGAGGGAAAAAAGGAAAAAAGAATGGTCGTTGCTATACTGCATAGACTACCGAACGCTTAACAGCGGAGCGCTGAAATATATGTCCCCCTCCCCTTTCCAACTTTTTCGGATTATGTATCCGGCAATTCCTTCGTGAGTACACTCCATATGACTACTATTATTGGCAGATAGAGGTGGACTAGCGTAACCGTCACAAAGCAGCCTTTATTTAAGCATTGAATTGTAGCGGGTATTATGATGTTTGCTTCAAATAGATAATAAATACCACACAAAACAGTTCAATATTTATTTTTGAGTTTTCACTGACTTTTATGATTTTTCTGTACCTTGCAAGTTATATTTCAAATTTAGAATCCACAGTCCACACAAATTTGTTCTATATCTTGAACAGCTTGTGGTCGCGTGCTGATTTTCAAACGCAATGGTAGTTTGAATATTTAAAAAACACTAGAATTGCGTATGATATGTCAAAAGGGTGATTTAAGTTCGTGAATAGAAATCTGAGCTGAAAGTTAGACTTGAAATTGTTTTGATTTTTACTCTGGAACAACTTTCGTGCATGGATAAATGCAGTCAACACAGTAATCCGACCTTGCCCTCCACTGGGGTGTTGTTTTTGGAAGTTGAATGAGCAGTGATAACAGTTCGAATTTGCGACAAATCCAGGCGTGAATTTATTTGTTGATTTCTTGGAAACCTGGTTACATTTGGAAGATGCTGCAACAGCCTCGTTATTTGACATGTCATCAGAAACTGAGGAAAAAGTGACTGATATACTTGTGAACGCGTTTGCCGTGTGTGATATGGCAACAGGGCGTAGGAAAACAGCTGATTGTAGCTCGGGATGAGTTAAACAGGAGTATACAGGAGTATACAGGAGTATACAGGAGTAAACAGGAGTAAACAGGAGTATACAGGAGTAAACAGGAGTATACAGGAGTATACGCAACTCAGTGCTATATTTTATGATGTTGTCATGGTCCTCTTTTATGACCGGAGAAAGGATTCGTTTTTTTGTGGTTAGACATAAACATTATGTGCCTTGTACGATTTTCATTCTTGTCAATGCATTGGTTCACAATCACTGTCTGCTCAATTAATACTAAAACTTAAAGTTTCATTCCCGCTAGATGACCGTCTTTTACACATCTTCGATTATAGGTCTCACAATGCCATGCGATATTTCAGCAGCCGTCATGTTTGTTTACATTGGATATTGTA
>NW_018477366.1:0-1416 GCF_002113885.1 Mizuhopecten yessoensis | reverse complement strand
TGTCCAGAATGTCAATGTCATACATGATTTTAAAAATTTGTATGATTTGAAAGATTATACCGATAGAAAATCATATCTTGAAATGTGCTTCATGAAGAGTTATGAAAATATTTTAAGAAAATAATTAAGACAATCTCTGTTTCGGTTTCAATAGCTTTAGATTGACTTTATAAGAAGTATTTGAAAAGTGAATAAAATGTATCAAATGTAAGAGAAAAAAACGCGTGTGTCTCAAATGAGATTGTCACTTGACGCCAGGGCACTTCAAAATGTAATTGATCCCAACCCCCACAAGCACTCCCTCCCGACCCCCACCACCAATCAAAATAAATGGAATGGATCCACCCCTGGCTATTGCTGGAAATGTCACTTATTCACTCCCGGTACTGTACCCTTCATTTTCTGCTAACCACATTTGCTGCCTTGATTCCGTATTCCTTCTGTATCATGAATATTGTTGCTCACATATACGCCCAATTGTTATAACAATTTCTTTCTTTGTCCCGTATTCTTCCTGTATCCTGAGGTATTCCCGAGAATAGTTCATGTTTAAATCACTATCCTTCCGAAACACTTTTTTCCTGAATTCCCATGCAGTGAATAAGATTGAAAACTATTTCGATCGGGTCCTTTTTCTTCTCCTTTTTAAAAAGTGATACTATTTTCCTGTTGTCAGATCCATTATCTGCCTTTGTTAAAATGACGCTGCATATGGCGCTAAAGTTACAACTCATTGGATGTGGCTGGAAGGCCACTAAAAATATTTTGATATGTTGTTGGTATTTATCACCACGTCTTTCCAATCGGTGGCATTGGGGGAACCACAGGTAACCTAGATATTTAATTTTGTATACCCTTATCACAAGGGGAAATTCCGAAAGAAGTGTACAATTTCCGTCAGAAATAATTGGGGTCAAAACCTCACCTTTCGTGTAACACACATTTTATTGGAACTCATTAATTATTTCAAAGCCCAGCGTATCACCTGAGAGAAAAAGCATGCTGTACAAAGCTACATAACCTTCATTTTAATTCATTTAAACAAAAGGGGAACAAAAGAGTGTTCGGGACCAGTTATTGAAAGATTGGTCAGTTTGACGACAAATTAGAGTAAACATCCAATCTGGTTTATGTAAGAAAGAGTGAAATTCAAAACTAAAAATCCAAACTGTACTCATAAGATTTATAAGGATGGTGTTCCTAAGACAAGAAACACAAAACTATTTGTAATTATTCATAGAAATAAATAATAAAAAAAAAAATTGAAAAAATAATAATTTGAAAACAAAGCACACCAGCCTGTGAACAATAAGGTCCAAAAAAGAAAGAAAGAAAAGAAGAGAGGGCGATAAGAGTTCGTCTTCAAAGATGAACAGAAAAAGACTATATATTATTTAACAAAAAAATACAAAGTGA
>NW_018477365.1:0-1416 GCF_002113885.1 Mizuhopecten yessoensis | reverse complement strand
TTTGAATACTTAAGTTTTCTTTATCTTATTCATCAGATACAAAAATCTAATCACTAACCATCAACATGTTATTTTTTTATTTATTGATTTGAAACACCAATCCACTGTGACAGCGGTTTGCTTATTCAAAAAGGAACTCCCAAATCTAACTTCAGCAGTTTACATATTAATGCTTTTTACATACAGACTGTGCAGTTTTTGTCTAAACGTTACATGATATATTTATGATTTTAGATAAGTTATATTTAGATAGGTAATATCTTAGGCAGTGTATAAAGAGTTATGCATTCGGAGTGTAGCTCCATTAAACTCTCTATAGTCATCTTAAATACTAATAAAAATACTGCTGATATAAATAATCAAATAGCGACTGAAAATGAATCTTGTGCTGTTTCAAAATCCGAAATTGGAGATAGGATATTTCATCAAAGCGAGTTATGCCAAGTTGTTGACTTTTACCAGCCTTTCAAAAAAACCATGATGAACTTTCTCAGAGTGAAGGGTCACCTTCTGGCAGCAGAAACGATGCATCTTGTTTGATGCTTATTATTTCGCGTATATTGATGATACATCAATAAGTTATAAGACATATACAAGGTATATCCTTTATATCCAGGCTAAACAAACAAGATAGGACATCGTGAAATGAGGAAAAACGCATCACGTGACAAATTTGGAGTGGACATGAAAACACATTTGCAATATATGTTTTACGTCAAAAAATTGATATAACCAACATAGGTTTGTATATAATTGTGGAATATATAGCTCGGGGCTCTATGATGGTGATAAAATCCTGTCTTATTCCTCCAACATTTTGTTACTGTTGTTATATCTACCATCATAACACCCGCACATCTGACATACATCCAACTTAAACCTTGAAAACATAAAAGGAACTTGATAACAAATCAGCATGTTAACTAACACAATGATTAACAGTCTTTATTTGTTTATACTTTGAATAAGTATGGAAGATGTTAATGATACTTCCAATATTTTATTTCTAATTTTGGCTCGCATACAAAGATATGATCACAAGTTCACAGATTCCAAACCCCTAGCGATGATCGAACCAAGAGTTTTGACAGAGACTAAATAGCAAGTGCATCATTTCATATAACATAAAAATAGTAAAACGAAAACTGATTAAGTGGATATATGAATATGTCGAATAGTAATATTCGAGATTTGTTATGAAATATTTTTTTTTGATCAAATAGTAGTGGCTACATGTCTATTATGAGTTTTTTGTAGTAAGCTGACAACATTTCTTTCTTAATCCTCGTTCATTGATGCTGTTTTTAAGTTACATGTATATAAATAAGCAACAGAAAACATGGATTCAAACCTTGCAGTGGACATTCAAAAGTGATTCTGAAAGGAAGTAAACATTGCAGTGCAGATGTATACATC
>NW_018477364.1:0-1416 GCF_002113885.1 Mizuhopecten yessoensis | reverse complement strand
ATCAGGTTAGGGTGAGTACATCATTGTTATATATCAGGTTAGGGTTAGTACGTCACTGTTATATAACAGGTAAGGTCGTGAACGTCGAAAATGCTAATATCTTCAGTAAAATTGCATTGTGTCAATATTATATTTTTCTTTTTTTAGGTGAACGAAGACTTGCTTGAACATCTGATGTGGTGTCTAAAAATATATTAAAATTTTGACATCGGATCTGTGTTTATCACTGTTATTTCCTGTTATGACCTGTGTTAATCACTGTTATTTCCTGTTATGACCTGTGCTTATCACTGTTAATTCCTGTTATGACATGTGTTTGTCGGATCATATACCAATTGATACAATTAGAACATCATCATTGTCAATTTTAACTAAAAAATATATTTAATATTATATAGGTCTGAGAATAAAATTTCAATATCCACATGGACATACTTTTGTACACACTTTTATTATATATCTATTTCTTCTTAGTCTAAATATTCAGATTTAGAGTGATATATTGACCTGGATGCGGAATAATTGAACAACTCAATACAAACAACGCAGAAAAAAGTCCATTCAAACGAAAGCTCAGTGACAAACATAAATCAAAACATATTGCAATTTAAAAAAGACTATATTGCAGAAATATCAGGCCGTAAGCACTGCACCCATTACTAGAGGTGTAAACAACAGATATACTTATATCATCTCTCTCCCCGCCGGACCGTTGGTAATGACGTGTTAGCCAATTAGATGTCATAGCGGCCATTTTTCATCACGACAGAGGAATGGCGTACTGTCATTGTTTCGACCTAACCGTGACCAACAGAAAAATAGGAATCAGTTACCAATTACGATAATTATAGCAAACATGTCAGTAAACACTTTACAACAAATAACAATGAACCAACACATACCACTCAGGTAACACTGTGATAATAACGATAAACCAACAAATACCACTCAGGTAACACTGTGATAATAAAGATTAACTAACACATACCACTCAGGTAACACTGTGATAATAACGATAAGCAAACACATACCACTCAGGTAACACTGTAATAATGACGATAAACCAACATATACCACTCAGGTAACACTGTAATAATAACGATAAACCAACACAAACCACTCAGGAAACACTGTGATAATGACGATAAACCAACACATACCACTCAGGTAACACTGTAATAATAACGATAAACCAATAAATGCCTCTCAGGTAACACTGTAATAATAACGATAAACCACCATATACCACTCAGGTAACACTGTAATAATAACGATTAACTAACACATACCACTCAGGGAACACTGTGATAATAACGATAAGCAAACACATACCACTCAGGTAACACTGTAATAATAACGATAAACCAATAAATACCTCTCAGGTAACACTGTAATAATAACGATAAACCAACATAT
>NW_018477363.1:0-1415 GCF_002113885.1 Mizuhopecten yessoensis | reverse complement strand
TACCTCTTCTCGCGATTGTCTTCATGCCGTGCTTACACGAACAGCCACGGCTATATATTTTCTCTCTAGCTTTACTCACATTTTCTGTTCAATTATTACCTGATATCACATCTTCAAAATTATTGTTTAACCATAATTAGGCAACGGTTTCTAGCTTACCGAGAGGGTATGCTCTAACATCAGCATATTTCATAAGTGATAACTGTTTTTGTTCGTTTATGGCTTTTTTAAATTCTATTTATTAGCTGCATATGCATTGTGCCATATATTTCAAAACGGAGAAGAAATCTGGATAATTTAATTAGCAGTTTCAATTAAAAGACAAACATAAGTTAAAAAGGAAATCATTAAAAAGAAAATAACAAAGTCCTGGCTCCTTTTTCAAACTATTGTGTTGGTATATTTTATACTNGTTATCTTCTTACTTTTTGTTTCGTATGTTTATATTTTGTTTTTGTTTTTGTGCCATTTTTTTTTCCGTGGAGGGCATCGTTTATGACTTCTTTTTGGCGATCATTTTGCTGGACAAAATTGTCGTACAGATTCAATTGAATTCTCTTTTCAACATTTTGTTTTTTCTTAACTTACTTTTACAATGATATTAATTATAATTTACAACGATTATAATAACATTTGGTATAAACTTATAACATCCGACAATTCCAATCTTTGACCTCTGTTTAGTACCTACTTGAGTTGCAGTAACCCCGTCTGCCATTTTGATTTACAGACATACCTCTTCTCGCGATTGTCTTCATGCCGTGCTTACACGAACAGCTACGGCTATATGTTTTCTCTCTAGCTTTACTCACATTTTCTGTTCAATTGTTACCTGATATCACGTCTTCAAGATGATTGCTTAACCATAATTAGGCAACGGTTTCAAGCTTACCGAGAGGGTATGCTCTAACATCAGCATATTTCATAAGTGATAACTGTTTTTGTTCGTTTATGGCTGTTTTTAAATTATATTTATTAGCTGCATATGCATTGTACCATATATTTCAAAACGGAGAAGAAATCTGGATAATTTAAGTAGCAGTTTCAATTAAAAGACAAACATAAGTTAAAAAGGAAATCATTAAAAAGAAAATAACAAAGTCCTGGTTCCTTTTTCAAACTATTGTGTTGGTATATTTTATATATTTTTTACATTTATTAAAATCGGTTCTCCATTAATTTCTGCTCATCATTTCTGTCTTTTAATATTTGATTTTACCATCAACACATGCATACATGGATGACATTGTAATGCTGAGAATAGTGACAATGATTAGTACTTTAGATCAGTCATATATATATATATATAGATATACAATAATAATTCATTATTTTACAGTTAACACCAATCGTGAGCCAAATGTCAAAATCACCACTCAAAGTTCAAACTTCAATGCTGCATATAGTAGTGGCAA
>NW_018477362.1:0-1415 GCF_002113885.1 Mizuhopecten yessoensis | reverse complement strand
GTAGATATGTAAATGTAAAAAACATTATATCAATGCATTTAAAGAACCATCAACTGCAAACAAGTTTAGTCCTAAAATGTTTACCTCATAATCATTTGTATATCAATATGAAGTTGTTAACCTTGAATTGATGGTAAAGTCATTAAACACATATTGGGTTGATGTTGCAGAGTGTTCATTGGACCATCCATGCGAGGGTCTTGGAGAACACGCCCATTTTCGTGATTTTGGGATGGCATTCCTCACTCTTTTCAGAGTTGCTACAGGTGACAACTGGAATGGCATCATGAAGGTGAGATTTAACTGAAGCAAAAATAAAGATTTTCTGGAATCAAACCTTAGATTTTACCTTGACAAAAACAGTGATTGTTTCATGCTTGGGATAAAATCAAGATTTTGGCTTATCATAAACAGGACACTATTTGAGGTATTGTAGAGCTTATTATATACAGGACACTATTTGAGGTATTGTAGAGCTTGTTATAAACAGGAGCTTATTATATAAAGGACACTATTTGAGGCATTGTAGAGCTTGTTAGAAACAGGAGCTTATTATATAAAGGACACTATTTGAGGTATTGTGTAGCTTGTTATATACAGGACACTAGTTGAGGTATTGTAGAGCTTATTATATACAGGACACTAGTTGAGGTATTGTAGAGCTTATTATATATAGGACACTATTTGAGGAATTGTAGAGCTTGTTATATACAGGACACTATTTGAGGTATTGTAGAGCTTATCATATACAGGACACTATTTGAGGTATTGTAGAGCTTGTTATAAACAGGAGCTTATTATATACAGGACAATATTTGAGGTATTGTAGAGCTTGTTATATACAGGAGCTTGTTATATACATGACACTATTTTAGGTATTGTGGAGCTTGTTATATACAGGACACTATTTGAGGTATTGTAGAGCTTGTTTCAACTTAAGCTGAAATACTGGCAAAGGGATTTCATTAATAATTCATGGGAAGGTTATTGACATCTCCCTGACCAAGTGTTGTTATTTTTCGGGTCGATCAGAAATCCAATATGGCCGCCACGGCCGCCAGTTTGAAAAACTATTTCAAACTTAAAGTCAAGTTATGCTGGTCAAATTGAACTGAAACTTTGTAAGAATGATCGACCAATGGTCCTGACAAAGTGTTGTTATTTTTCGGGTCAATCAGAAATCCAATATGGTCGCCATAGCCACCATTTTGAAAAACTATTTCAAACTTAAAGTCAAGTTCTGGCAGGTCGATGGAACTGTAACTTGGTAGGAATGATCGACTCATGGTCCTGACAAAGTGTTGTTATTTTTTGGGTATATCAGTAATCCAATATGGCCGCCACGGCCGCCATTTTGAAAAACTATTTGTAAGTCAAGTTCTGCTGGTCAAATTGAACTGAAACTTTGTAGGAAT
>NW_018477361.1:0-1414 GCF_002113885.1 Mizuhopecten yessoensis | reverse complement strand
TTTTACATCAAGTTCTGATCCCCAAATGAACAGAGTCCCTTACATGTATTTTATGTAGGCAATGTATTGTGTCTATGAAGTTATATAATTGTAGATGCAATACACAACGAAACCTATAGGAACAGATCTTAAAATACCATGTCACATTGACCTTAGTGACTTTCACATTTGACCTCTGAACCTCATACTAAATAGGTTTCTTTCCCAGTAAATGTGTATGTGAAGATTTGCAAGAGTAGATGAAAAATAACGGTCTGGAATGCATATAAAACAGTTCAGCACAGTCTTTGACCCTAGACCTTCTAACTGTCAGAAGAGTAGGGCCTTGGCCTCTTTTATATAAGTAATTATATTAAAATGTGTCTGAAAAGTTTACAAGTGAAGTTGAAAAGACAGATGGGATGATTCCAGCAAATCTTCCTTATTCAATAAAAAGCAAGAAACAAAAAAAGACACCCAATAAAACATATTACTTCTAACTGACAGCGATATCAAATTCAAAATATATATACATGCATATATCCAAAATGGAAAAACTTCCATATTATTAACATCCATTGATCAATCTGCAATTTGGTATACTAGAACAATATTTGTCCAATATTAGCCCATGCTTATCAATCTGAAATTTTGTCACACCAATCTGTTCAAACTAACAAATTTCTGTTGTCCATATAGGCATGAGTTATCATGATTGGACTAGCTTGAATCCGTGTTTTGTATCCACCTCTTTCGGGGGAAGCCATCTCATACGTTTTCGCTTCATGCACCGTAGGACTATGTCACAACAGAAGCAGAGTGACACCCCATGACAGGGAACCCCACGATAGTTGACCACTTGTACAAGAGGCTTCACTAATTTGGGAAAACTAGAATCACAGTGGTCAGCTATGTCTCTCTCTGTTGGCATGTGGAACGTGAAATCTGTCCAGTGTTTCGACACCCCATATATGGCAAGAGTTGTCCGCTCCTTGTCCCTCCAATCTTGTTCAATTGCTGCGTCCATGTTATAATGCACCCAGTCCTGAGAGAATGACCCAGCAGGGGGTTTCTCTCCTTGTTCCAAGTCCTCCTGACGGAATTTGTAGCGACAAGTCTGGACGGCGACAAAGTCATCGCGGATGTATCGCACATCTTTCGCCCAGTGGTACGAGTGCAGAGTGTCTAGAACCAGGATCAGACGTGCCCCAGAGTTGATGTTTTTCTCTGTCCACCATTCTAGAAGGGTGTCCAGCTTTAGATTCTTGTTGTCTGCATTTAAAAAAGTTCCAAAATTATCTTAAATATTTTACATTTGAACATGAAAATAAAACCCAGTCTAACTTCATGATCAATGAAAATTCTTAGTTACGATTTAATACGGAGTTTTCCTGAGTGTATCCCTCAGAAAATGAACTTTTGTTCCAGAATATGT
>NW_018477360.1:0-1413 GCF_002113885.1 Mizuhopecten yessoensis | reverse complement strand
GGTATAATTCCGGTTAATCTGGTTTCGTCCCACATTAAGACCCCTCTGCGCCAACAAAAGAACGCAAATCTAAATATGTTATCATGTAAACAATTTTGTTATAATCACGTTAAATTATAATTTAATGGTTAAAGACATTATATACGTATTGCGTACACTATGTAACATTTTAACACAAATATCAAAAGATTACGCATATCTACCTTATCTGTGTCATTGGTTGAGTAATATGAACTTTATACAACGACCTTTACGTATTGATTACCGATGACCCAAAATCTGCATTAAATATTAAGTAAAACTTCTCACGCTGTATCGTCTCTCCATCAGGGCCCGAAGAAACAATATGTGGTATAAAACTGAAGTCGCAGTTGTAGAATTGTGCTGTGTTTTTCTCTCATCCTACTAATTTATCTGTGCAAAGAGCGCGAAATGGGAAGTTGAATCAACAGGGATTCGTCCCTTTAGAGAGCAACAACTATGCTCTCCTCATTTCAGAGACGAGGACTTTGTACGACGGCCATCATTAATTTGTTGAAGAAGCTGTGCCGTCTTCTGCTGACTGTGGAATTGTGGGGACGTCACAGAGGTCTACGTCATCCGTGCAGAAACGCCGACCACTGCAGGTTTGATTAAGATGCACTGTAGAAAATGTTAATAAAGTAAACTGGTCGGCTGATAGGGAGATTGAACTCGCTAAAGTGTTTGTCAACTTGATAGGCTGTACCTTGTTTTACGCGTTAAAATGGATGTTTAAATGGGGAAACAACTTTGTAAGTCTATTTAGTACAAGAGGCAAATTCCATCGACTTTTGTAACTTATTACAAAACTAAACTCAACTTATAATTTCAGAAGAATTTCTTCTATGATATAAAGGTATATTTTGTCTCTCTCAAATCTACATCTCTTACATCTGTACATTTAAATACATTTAAAAAAAATACATTCGTCTCCTATTTATTTTTAGCATCGAGTACATTTTTGGTCTTGTTTTTTACCATTGCTAAGTTAACAAGTTATTTATAGCACTTGACCTGCGCGTGTTTAATATGTTTGAACCCACTGAATACGAAGGGTAAGTTAATAAGTTAATATCGTTTTTGTCATGAACGGCCATTTATTATCTCCATTGTACACAATCCGAGTTTCCTATAGCCTTACATCAGACTTAGACATTCTGACAGATAGATGTGTGGTTAGGCCGAGTTTCCTATAGCCCTAACACCAGACTGAGACATTTTGACAGATAGATGCTCATGTGTGGTTAGGCCGAGTTTCCTATAGCCCTAAAACCAGACTTAGATATTTTGACAGATGTCTGGTAACATGTGATCTATCCGTCAAAATGTTTAAGTCTGGTGTCAGCTGGGCCAGAGGAAACTCGGCCTAACCACACATCTATCTGTCAAAAT
>NW_018477359.1:0-1412 GCF_002113885.1 Mizuhopecten yessoensis | reverse complement strand
GATGTTTATTGATGACATTGGTACAAGGGTAGATGTTTATTGATGCTATAAGTTTGAGGGAAGATAGATACTTATTGATGACAATGGTGGGCTGGCGGTGGGAGTTTGGGGTAGATGCTTTTTGATGACATTGGTATGGGGTAGAACAATGTATTATTCAGGCCTACATATGTAGCAAGTAATTTACACTGTGTATCAGCATCGCCACAACACATCCTACATGGACTCAGCTAAGCAATCAGTTCTCTTTAATACTGTCAACAGGTGACATACAAACAGAATAAACGCCCAAAGTTTTGTTTAATTACATCTGATATATAGGTAATAAATAACCTGTCTTCTGCAATCATGCAGGTGTTTATTCTTTTACCTATACTCTTCCTTTCCAAAGGAACCTTATACATCTTTTCTTCTTTTTAACAGAATGGGCCCTTAAGGATCCCTGTGCCATTGCACTGTTGTGTTTGGTATAAACAGTATCCTCCCCTTAGATTTGTGTCAGGTATGACTGTAAAACAGTTGCGCTATGACACTTCCCTTTCACTAGGTCAGTAGTATAACAATCTGATTTTCAGGGTTCGAGTCCACGGCTTGCCTCACAGAATTTTTACACTCAGAACATTGTCGTTCAAAAAAAATAATGTTTATTGCAATCTTAAGTATTTTTCCATGAAAGTCCAGCAAGGTCTGTTTTTCTGTTTAAAAAAGATTCATCAAAGATATTGTCAGCTGGAAAAAACAACCGTTCCCAACGCATAGTTTCAGGTTTTTGGTAGTGTTACAGGGATCCTGTGAGTAATAAATCATGTAATGATACCTCATTGAATTATCCCTAAGTTAGATAGATTCAAAACGAAGACGAAATTTAACCAAGAGTTCAAGACTGTTAACCACTATTGTTGTTGAAACATGGCAACCCTCATTTTTTCTGTCCAAGCTGAACATGTACATTGTCTTGTTTTTGCTTCAAGTGGCATTCAATTCCACACCAATGTATAATAAATTGTAGGCATGTACTGAGATTTTCTTTGTTCAGTTTTATTATTTTTATAATTCCAAGAGCACCAGAGATAAAATCAACATAGATTGGTTTATAAAACATCAGTGTTAATCTGACAGTGCGTGGCATGACTACAGAAAACTGAAGATTGGTGAATTCTTTTTCCCTTTTATATACTGGGTGTGGTCTGTATGGTGACATTATACCACACAGATTTCATTGCCAAAATCAACAGATTCACAAAAAACTTAAACTGACAAGGACTTAATATCCATACAATATCTAAACCATTGACAGGAACTGGAAACCATACAACATTTTAACCATTGAAAAGGACAAAGAACTATACAACATCTAAATCATTGAAAAGGTCAAAGAACCATATGACATCTAAACCATTGACAAGGTCAAA
>NW_018477358.1:0-1411 GCF_002113885.1 Mizuhopecten yessoensis | reverse complement strand
TAAATGTTACTATATTTATACAGCCACTTTTATTACATACCTGATAATTCTAACCACAGTGTTATAGCTAGCGTTATTAGGTATCTGATTTATCTATCTTTATTGATATAGCCAGTTTTATGATATACCACATAAATGTTATTATATTGATACAGCCACTTTTATAACATACCTGATTATTCTAACTACAGTGATACAGCCAGTTTGATCACATACCTCTTTCATGTTACTATAGTGATACAGTCAGTTGCATTAAATATCTGATGATTCAAACTACAGTCATACAGCATGTTTTATTACATACTTAATTTGTCTTTCTTTATTGATACAGCCAGTTTTATCACAAACTTCATCAATGTTAATATATTAATACAGCAAGATTGATCACATACCTTATCAATGTTACTATATTGTTACAGCCAGTTTTATCACATATCTCATGCATGTTACTATATTGATACAGTCAGTTTTATCACATACCTCATACATTTTACTATATTTATACAGCCAGTTGCATTATATACCTGATGATTCTTACTACAGTGATACAGCCAGTTTATCACATACCACATAAATGTTACTATATTTATACAGCCACTTTTAGTACAAACCTGATGATTCTAACTACAGTGATACAGCTAGTTTTATCACATACCTCATACATGTTACTTTATTGATACAGCTAGTTGCATTAAATATCTGATGATTCTAACTACAGTCATACAGTTATTTGTATTACATACCTGATGATTCTAAATACTGTGATACAGCCAGTTGCATTAGATACCTGATTATTCTAACTAAAGTAATACCGCCAGTTTTATCACATATCACAAAAATGTTACTATATTTATACAGCCAGTTGCATTACATACCTGATTTATCTATCTTTATTGATACAGCCAGTTTGATCACATACCTTATAAATGTTACAATATTGATACCGCCACTTTTATTACATACCTGATTTTTCTATCTTCATTGATACAGCCAGTTTGATCACATAACTCATACATGTTATTATATTGATACAGCCAGTTGCATTAAATACGTCATGATTCTAACTACAGTCATACAGCCAGTTTTATTACATTCCTGATTGATCTATCTTCATCGATACAGCCTGTTTGATCACAAACCTCATAAATGTTACTATATTGATACAGCCAGTTTTATCACATACCACATAATTGTTACTAAATTGATACAGCCAGTTGCATTAAATACCTGATGATTCTAACTACAGTCATACAGCCAGTTTTATTACATACCTAATTTATCTATCTTTATTGATACAGCCAGTTTTGTCACAAACCTCATCAATGTTAATATATTAATACAGAAAGTTTGATCACATACCTCATACATGTTACTATATTGATGCAGCCACTTTTATTACATACCTGATTTT
>NW_018477357.1:0-1411 GCF_002113885.1 Mizuhopecten yessoensis | reverse complement strand
AGTTCGTTACGTTCGACAGCAGGGGGACACATTAGGTCGTTATAATCGACAGGTCGGGGGACACAATATGTCGTTATGTTCGACAGCAGGGGGACACATTAGGTCGTTATATTCGACAGCAGGGGGACACATTATGTCGTTATATTCGACAGCTGTGGGGCACATAAGGTCGTTATGTTCGACAGCAGGGGGACACATTAGGTCGTTATGTTCGACAGCAGGGAGACACATTAGGTCGTTATAGACGACAGTAGGGAGACACATTAGGTCGTAGGGGGACACATTAGGTCGTTTTGTTCGACAGCAGGGGGACACATTAGGTCGTTATGTTCGACAGCAGGAGGACACATTATGTCGTTATTTTCGACAGCAGGGGGACACATTAGGTCGTTATGTTCGACCGCAGGGGGACACATTAGGTCGTTATATTCGACAGCATGGGGACACATTATGTCGTTATATTCGACAGCTGTGGGGCACATAAGGTCGTTATGTTCGACAGCAGGGGGACACATTAGGTCGTTATGTTCGACAGCAGGGGGAGACATTAGGTCGTTACATTCGACAGGTCGGGGACACATTAGATCTTTATGTTCGACAGCAGAGGGACACATTAGGTCGTTATGTTCGACCGCAGGGGGACATATTAGGTCGTTATATTCGACAGCAGGAGGACACATTAGGTCGTTATGTTCGACAGCAGGAAGACACATTAGGTGGTTATGTCCGACAGCTGAGTGACACATTGGGTCGCTATATTCGACAGCAGGGAGACACATTAGGTCGTTATGTTCTAAAACAGGGGGACACATTAGTTCGTTATGTTCGACAGCAGGGTGACACATTTGGTTGTTATGTTCGACAGCAGGTGGACACATTATGTCGTTATATTCGACAGCAGGTGGACACATTATGTCGTTATTTTCGACAGCAGGGGGACACATTATGTCGTTATTTTCGACAGCAGGGGGACACATTGGGTTGCTATGTTCGACAGCAGGGGGACACATTAGGTCGTTATGTTCGAAAACAGGGGGACACATTAGTTCGTTATATTCGACAGTACGGGGACACATTAGGTTGTTATGTTCGACAGCTGGAGGACACATTAGGTCGTTATGTTCGACAGTAGGGGGACACATTAGGTCGTTATGTTCCACAGTAGGGGGACACATTAGGTCGTTATGTTAGACAGCAGGGGGACACATTAGCACGTTATATTCAACAGCAGGGTGACACATTAGGTGGGAATGTTCGACAGTAAGGGGACACATTAAGTCGTTTTGTTCTACAGCAGGGGGACACATTAGGTCGTTATGTTAGACAGCAGGGGGACACATTAGCACGTTATGTTCAACAGCAGGGTGACACATTAGGTGGTAATGTTCGACAGTAAGGGGACACATTAGGT
>NW_018477356.1:0-1411 GCF_002113885.1 Mizuhopecten yessoensis | reverse complement strand
AAACATTTTAACTGTTTCCTTGATTCTTTTAGTTATGTATAAACTAACAGTTAACACTACACCGCCTGTCGTGATATATCTTTATACATTGGTTCTCTGTGTTATACTGACTGACAGTTAACACAACACCTCCTGTCGTGATATATCTTTATTTATTGCTTCTGTGTGTTTTAATGACTAACAGTTAACACTACAACGCCTGTCGTGATATATCTTTATTCATTGCTATCTGTGTTATACTGACTAACAGTTAACACTACACCGCCTGTCGTGATATAGCTTTATTTATTGCTCCTTTGTGTTATATTGACTAACAGTTAACACTACTACTCCTGTCGTGATATAGCTTTATTCATTTTTTCTCTGTATTATACTGACCAACAGTTAACACTAGTCCTCCTGTCGTGATATATCTTTATTCATTGTTTCTCTGTGTTATACTGACTAACAGTTAACACTACTCCTCCTGTCGTGATATATCTTTATTCATTGTTTCTCTGTGTTATACTGACTAACAGTTAACACTACACCGCCTGTCGTGATATAGCTTTATTTATTGCTCCTTTGTGTTATATTGACTAACAGTTAACACTACTCCTCCTGTCGTGATATATCTTTATTTATTGCTTCTCTGTGTTATACTGATTAACAGTTAACACTACTCCTCATGTCGTGATATATCTTTATTCATTGCTTCTCTGTGTTATATTGACCAACAGTTAACACTACTCCTCCAGTCGTGATATATTTTTATTCATTGTTTCTCTGCATTATACTGACTAACAGTTAACACTTCACCGCTTGTCGTGATATATCTTTATTTATTGTTTATCTGTGTTATACTGACTAACAGTTAACACTACTCTTCCTGTCGTGATATATATTTGTATTCATTGTTTCTCTTTGTTATACTGACTGACAGTTAACACTACTCCTCCTGTCGTGATATATATTTATACATTGTTTCTCTGTATTATACTGACTAACAGTTAACACTAGTCCTCTTGTCGTGATATATCTTTATTCATTGTTTCTCTGTGTTATACTGACTGACAGTTAACANTACTCCTTCTGTCGTGATATATCTTTATTTATTTCTTCTCTGTGTTATACTGACTGACAGTTAATACTACTCCTCCTGTCGTGATATATCTTTATTCAACGTTTTTCTATGTTATACTGACCAACAGTTAACACTACTCCTCCTGTCTTGATATATCTTTATTCATTGTTTCTCTGTGTTATACTGACTAACAGTTAACACTACTCCTCCTCTCGTGATATATCTTTATTTATTGCTTGTCTGTGTTATACTGACTGACACTTAACACTACTTCTCCTGTCTTGATATATCTTTATTCATTAATTCTCTGTGTTATACTGACCAACAGTTAACACTACTCCTCCATTC
>NW_018477355.1:0-1410 GCF_002113885.1 Mizuhopecten yessoensis | reverse complement strand
ACCCAAATTAATATCCCCCGTTTCGGTGAAAGCAGGGGATAAAAAACTGACTAATGGTTAGACAGATACTGTTCCTTTGAAGATTGCAGAGGAGCACACCTGACTTCAAAGTCAGCCAATTTTACTGTTACGCGACTGCAATAATCTTTTGGTGTACATCAAAGGACCAAACTAGTCTTCTTGTCTCAGCCACAAAGATGGCGCACACCTAGCCTTCGATTTTGTCAGGACATATTCCTGGGGTGCAGAAAGCGAAAGTGAGCGCAACCCATGGAGTATCGAGTTTGCCATGTTATATGTATGCGAGAGTCTTGCCCCTCTCCTGGACTTTATTAACCCTAGTCTCATGTGATGTAAGTACCATGGAGTATCAGACTAGCCCCTCCTAAATGAACTCTTGTTCAGACCTCACTCCTGATATAGGGTCAGAGTGCAATATTTTTTTTTTTTAATTATACCTACCAGGGAGTCTAGTCCCTCCCCCAGGAGATCCATGGCCCCGGCGGTCTGTACGGGGGTCTGGGAGGCAGGGTTGGAGTACATCTGTTGCTGTTGCATGGATGGTCCCCCCAGGTCCATGTCCAGGAGGTCCCCAATGAGGGAGTCCACACCAGGAATGACAGTTGCCTGCGGTGGGGGTTGGGCTGATGGCATGTCTCCCCCGGGGGATGAGGTGTCTGGGGCTCCCATCTCCTCTGTGTCGCCAAGGTTGCCTCTGGAAGATAGGAAAATATTTTTTTATCTGTTTGAAATAGAAACATTTTTATTTTAAAGACCACTTCAAATGGTTACTAAGTACTCAATACATTTTCACATGAACCTCGTAATTTCATGGTGAGGAGTCTTCAAACAATATAGATTAACAAGAAATAGCATACAGTTAAATATCATAGAAATAAATGACCAGGAAACATCAATACTAGCTTTGATAGGGTGATTCAAAATTTCTGATTTATTTGAGATATCTAATTTCCAGTAACAAGCAAAACACTTTTATCAATATATTTATAACAACCAATTTTGAATGCATTTTATAGAATGTACAAAGACTTTAAGCTGCAGGCTAGTGGTCCAATAAAATCTTAAAGAGTTTTAGCCAGTATTTCTTGACCTGTAGCAGTTATTGTAGATTACAAGTTAGGTGGAACTTTCTAGCTATGGCCTTGCAATGATATAAAACTGTAATCAGGGAAAACTACGACTGGTACTTACGACTGCGACCTGGGAGGAAGCGCCCTCTTGAAGGACGACTTAGATCCTTCCACAAAGGAGTTGGGTGGCTTGTGGTAGACTGATGCCAGACTGGAGATGTGGCAGATGAGTTCATCTAAAAGTGTCGGCTCGATCAGGTCCGTCTCCTCCGAGATGAGTGGCTTCTCGGCCAGGACAACGTCCTTTGCGGCTGCTGGG
>NW_018477354.1:0-1410 GCF_002113885.1 Mizuhopecten yessoensis | reverse complement strand
GAGGTATGGTATTAAACACGTCTGTCAGAATAAAGCCGGTAGTATATGGTTGACAGGGGTGTAGTAGGATGTATGGTATTGAACATGTCTATCAGAATAAAGTGGATAGTATATGGTTGACAAGGGTGTAGTGGGAGGTATGGTATTAAACACGTCTATCAGGATAAAGCCGGTAGTATATGGTTGACAAGTGTGTAGTGGGAGGTATTGTATTGAACACGTCTATAAAGATAAAGCCGGTAGTATATGGTTGACAGGGGAGTAGTAGGATGTATGGTATTGAACATGTCTATCAGAATAAAGCGGGGAGTATATGGTTGACAAGGGTGAAATTGGAGGTATGGTATCAAAACATGGCTATAGGGATAAAGCGGGTAGTATATTGTTGACAACGGTGTAGTGGGGGTATCGTATTAAACACGTCTATAGGGATAAAGCGGGTAGTATGTGGTTGACAACGGTGTAGTGAGGGTATTGTATTAAACACGTCTATCAGATTAAAGCGGGTAGTATATGGTTAACAAAGGTGTAGTTGGAGGTATGGTATTACAACATGTCTATAGGGATAAAGCGGGTAGTATGTGGTTAACAAGGGTGTAGTGAGAGGTATGTTTTTACAAATGTCTATCAGGATAAAGCGGGTATTATATGGTTGACAAAGGTGCAGTAGGGGTATGGTATTAAAACATGTCTATAGGGATAAAGCGGGTAGTATATGGTTGACAATGGTGTAGTCTGAGGTATGGTATTAAACATGTCTATCAGGATAAAGCGGGTTGTATATTGTTGACAATTGTGTAGTTGAAGGTATGGTATTAAACACATCTATCAGGATAAAGCGGGTAATATATAATTGACAAGGGTGTAGTTGAAGGTATGTTATTAAGCACGTCGATCAGAATTAAGCGGGTAGTATATGGTTGACAAGGGTGTAGTGGGAGGTATGGTATTAAACACGTCTATCATAATAAAGCGGGTAATATATGGTTGACAAGGCTGTAGTGAGATGTATGGTATTAAACACGTGTATCAGAATAAAGCTGGTAGTATATTATCTATATGGTTGACAAGGGTGTAGTGGGAGGTATGGTATTAAACACGTCTATCATAATAAAGCGGGTAATATATGGTTGACAAGGGGGTAGTGTAAGGTATGGTATTAAAAACGTCTATCAGGATAAAGCTGGTAGTTTATGGTTGACAAATGTGTAGTTGGAGGGATGGTATTAAACACGTCTATCAGGATAAAGCTGTAGTATATGGTTCAGAAGGATAGAGTTGGAGGTATGGTAATAAGCTCGTCTATCAGGATGAAGCGGGAAGTATATGGTTGACAAGGGGGTAGTGTAAGGTATGGTATTAAAAACGTCTATCAGGATAAAGCTGGTAGTTTATGGTTGACAAATGTGT
>NW_018477353.1:0-1409 GCF_002113885.1 Mizuhopecten yessoensis | reverse complement strand
ATTCACACTTTTTTTGATAGCAGGCGATAGACTGGGAGTAGAATCTTGAAGTCCCGTTCTTAATTGGAAGCGTGCCCTAATGTGTTGTTCCCTCATACCACATGTGATAGCTTCCTTTCAGTTTTTTGTTTTGTTGCTGCGTTATGTCTCGTTCGAATCCTTGGTCACTGGCACCAAATCAGCTCATGTAAGAAAACACGAGTGACAAGGGTTGATACCTCAAGTATTAGGATCGGTCTCTATCGTTCGGTCTCGCTCTCAGTCGTCTCTGAGCTGTCTCTAGCTGAATACGCTCTAGCCCATCTCTAGCCGTCCCTAGCCCTTCTGGTCTCTTCTCTAGCCGTCCTTTGCTCTTCTAACCTCTTCTCTAGTCGTCCCTTGCTTTTCTTACCTCTTCTCTAGCCGTCCCTTGCTTTTCTAACCTCTTCTCTAGCCGTCCCTTGCTTTTCTAACCTCTTCTCTAGTCGTCCCTTGCTCTTCTCACATTTTCTCCTTTCTAGGTTATATTTATACCCCATTATAATCAATTGGTACGCGCATAGATGGTCAGTTGAGACTTTAAGATCATATCTATGTAATGCTGGATTCACTTAGCTATTCCCTACATATACGTAACCAATTACACAACGTTGTAACACTGACTGTGTCACAATATATAACACCTAACGAAAGTTTACGTACTTGCTTATGACTTGATCTGACGTCAACGTCCTGTGTGGTCAGCTTTATCTTTTGGGAAATCTTATGTTGACCAACAACACACTGTCAGTGAGTCTGATTCAACACATGCACAATACATCTCAAGCAAGAATTATAAGTATCATAATATATAAATTTAATTAAATATTAATGTTCACTGTTGGAGTTGAATGCAAACAAATATGTTTGATTAGAGTGTGCACGCACTGACCGGGTACCGCAGGGAAAACGTCAAACCGCAAAATGAGAAGTACGATAACAATAAGTTTAAACGTAAAAAGAATACTCTTATATAACGTTGATTGAGGTGTTGTTTGGGAGATGCTATTGATTCAGAACACATGCCTATATTAGTATTCCAACGAATTAGGCGAAAAAAGTGAGAACGTATCTTCTCTCTTCGACTGGATTGACAATTCTGTTAGCTAGATGTTCACCGACAGCTGCCGCTTTTCATTTGAGGTTTGAAATGCATCTTTTCATCATTTATGAGGGTATGCAACACAGTTCCGTTCAAACATATTCCAAACGCATTAAAGCATTAGGCAGAATATGTGTGAACGGTACTCTGTTGCATACCCTCATACATGTTAAAAAGATGCATTTCGAACCTTATATTTACGTTCTATTACATTCAATTTCATTATTTGAAATTAAGAAAAAAAAATCACCTTACAAACCCATACACTGTCCTGAAAACAACATTTGTT
>NW_018477352.1:0-1408 GCF_002113885.1 Mizuhopecten yessoensis | reverse complement strand
CAGGCCCTGTTTAACACGAATTGTAGAGGTAATTGCGACCAGTCGAGTTGATTTTGTTTTTAACGCAGCATTTCCCAAAATTTAAGTCCACCATAAGATATAATCATTAAGACCAGTTAAATTTAAAAAAACGTTAACCGACTTACATTCCCTGGTCGTGATAAATATTTTGCCATAACCAAAACAAGGCTTGTTGCCGAAACAACGAGGGATCTTAGAAGGAAGACCAAGATCCGAAAGTGTCAGTGTTTTGAGTTATAATAACAAATTCCAGAGGAAAATTCAAGCACCTCCCGTTCTGTTTCAAGAGTACTTTACATCAATTAGAATTCTCACCTTTTTGGTCCCTAGAATCACTGGTAAGTTCTAGAAGGAGGAAACAGATGTATGGTCCAGTGGTATTCATTTTTGACATAATGTATATATTACCAAATGTTTCACATGTGTCTTCCACGTTCATATTAAAATTAAAAATGAATAAGACCATATAGATTCAAATATATAATTTGAACGGGATACTTTTCCACTTTCCTCAATAACGTCATAACAGTTTATCAGCAGAGATATCGACGACGTTTTTCTCATAATTATTCATTGGGGTTATGCCTTCATGATTTGACATGCACATACGATCAGCTTGGAATAAAGTCAACGGACAAAATTACCACATACTTCAGTCAGTTTTATGACAATCAGCCAATATGATATACACTGTATCTGATCACTTGTGTTAAATGCCAAGTGCAGTTTGTCGGGGAGACCAAAGCGACACATAATCTCAGGACCAACAACCACCGATGTTTCATCAAGCAGAAGCGCCCGGACGTCCACTAGCCAGATATTTTATCATGTCGGACGCACATGAGGAGTTGAGCATGTTGTTTCGTAACAACTATTGCCAAAGTTGGGATACAAACATCAAGAAGGAACAATGATGGATCAACAATATGCAATCGAGCTATCTACTCGGCATAAATAAAAAAAAACAACTGAACTGCCTTATCAGTTTCGGCAGGTTCCTGCTCGGGCTTGATGTGTATACTACAAAATACAATCCACTGCAACCCTCCAAACCACTTAATTACCACATGTTGATAATTAAACTATAACAGAAAATGTTATATCTATTGTCTCATTTCTTGTACTTGGTATATTGAAAGGAACGAAGACCTACTTTGCCCCTTCACAGGACCCGTTCGAGGTGACTTTGTGGGGTCCCTGCAGAGTCTTAATTACTCTCTTATTGCATATGAAACCCGTCGAATATCCACAACGTATAAAGATTTAAATTAATTGGTCGTTATTCATCCATTTATTATCCGTGAAATTCGTGTTTTTTAAAATTTATTTTACGGAATATACATAGTGTTATAGTGTATGTCACTGTATATATAGTGTTATAGTGTTT
>NW_018477351.1:0-1408 GCF_002113885.1 Mizuhopecten yessoensis | reverse complement strand
TTTTTAGGAATTTTAGAAAGTTTTGCAATTATTTTTAGTTTAATTTTTCAAATCGCTTAGCACCCAGGAAGCTTATTATGTCAAATATTGTATTTATGAGTTTTGACATTATAACTTTGCCAGATTCCGGACTGTGTACCTATATATAGCTAGAGAAACCAGATTTAAGGATCCCCGTACCACTGCAAAAGACTGTAACTACAATTTGGAGACTGTTAACTCATTTCTGAAAAGAAAAACGTATCTTGCGGGACTTACTGAAAAAATGATAAAAATGACAACACTGACCTGAGTGTAAACAGTCAGCATGGCTAGATTTGAACTCTGGACTTCAGACTGTTATACTGTTGCTTAAACCGACTGAGCTACCTCATCAACGAAACTAGCCAGTGACCCATTCGTTCTACCGTTACATCCAAAATGAAATTAAGGGGCGGTTACTGTATATATACAAAAAAACACAGTGCAAAGGGACAGGTTTACTTAAGACAGCTGCTACATTTACAATACAACCTAGTTCATAGTACGTACACAAACCAATTTATTGTTATGATAAAGATTTTCTTTAAATCTGACATCAACCAAATAAAATTCTTTGACCTTAAGTTAATTACGCTGATAAACGATCTTCTGACCTTAATTAAATGTCAATACTATAATGTCAGTGACATAAAAGGTGTGCTGTTTTGTTGCCATTTTATTCACAGCCATTAAGTTTATTTCTGGTTTATCAGCTGCCTGGCACAATTAAGTTATTGATAGTCAATACTATTGACAGACTATTATAAGCTAGTGCTTCTTGTTTAACACTGGGTGGTTGTGTTAATTGGCACCAGTATAAACCCACTAAGGAAATATAACATTTAGAAACTCTACAGGCATTGACTTTGACCTTTCAAACGGTGGCAACTGGGAAAAATTAAAACAACAAAAAATGGTCCACTAATTCGGATTTCAGAGAGATCTTAATATGCTCTTGTTGCTAGTGAGAAAACACAGTGGAAATACGTGATTTTTCAGAGATGTTCTTAGAAAGAGTTTTTCAGGCTTGGTACCATTGCTTTGGTTTGGTTTGTGTTTTACATCCTATTAACAGCTATGGCCATAACATAGGGACTTGCAAGGTTTTGGTGGTGGAGGAAAGTCAGAGTTCCTGGATAAAAACCACCGACCTACAGCCAGTACCTGGCGACTGCATCATGTCGGCCTCGAACCTGAAGCCCAGTGGTCGAGGCTAGGGTTATCAGAATGTCAGACGCCTTAACCACTCGGCCACCATGGCTCCTGGTACCATGGCTGTATCTGAGTTCTCTGTGGTTCGTCACTTCTCCAGAACTGTGTTTTGGGGATGTGTGGTGTGTGTGTGTGTGATGTTCAGGCTTTGTATACAGGACTGCATTTCCCAGGG
>NW_018477350.1:0-1408 GCF_002113885.1 Mizuhopecten yessoensis | reverse complement strand
ACCGTATGTCAGTGTATGTCACTGACTGTTTGTCAGTGTATGTCAGTGTATGTCACTCACTGTTTGTCACTGTATGTCCATGTATGTCACTCTATGCCGATGTATGTCAATATATGTCACTGTATGTCACTGTAGGTCAATGGCAATGCATGCCACTGTTTGTCGGTGTATGTCACTCAAAGCCATTGTATGTCAGTGTATGTTAGTGTCACTGTATGTCACTGTATGTCAGTGTTTGTCAGTGTATGTCAGCGTTTGTCAGTGTCATTGTATGCTATTGTATGTCACTGTATGTCAGTTTATGTAACTGTATGTCAGTATATGTAACTGTATGTCAGTGTATGATAGTATATGTCACTGTACGTCAGTGTATGTCACGGTATGTCGCTGTATGTCAGTATATGTCACTGTATGTCAGTTTATGCATAAAGGACGCTTGTATTCAATTGTTTCAGTTTTAATTGTTTTCTTTTGTGTATGAGGTAATCAATAGCACCTTCTTACTATTGTAAAGCAGTATTTTCAGTTGCTTTGTGTTTACTTCATCACCACAAAAAAATCACTGATGATTATACCGCCAACTTAGGACTTATTTGTTGCAGCAGCGTTGCCATTTATGGCATCAAAAGTGAAAACACGAACATTTCCATTACTCTCGAGAAAACCATCTTTATTCATTGATGTAGCGAATACGTACGTACAAAATACTATGTTAGAATATGTTCATATGCCTTTGTGAGCAATCGCCATAATATATCCGTTGATATTTCTGTAGTAGTTTTGTCCGTTTATAAATGTTCGGTCATTCTAGTATGAAGTGTGTTGATTTTTACAGTCTGATATAAAGCAAATTTATTTCATTTTTGCATTATTACCCAAGACACATGACTTATATATTGATTCATTGCCAAATAATAACCACGTCACGAAAGAATGCTTCGCTAAAAAAATATAGAAAAGTTTGTACGGTTTCATCTAAATCTATTACCGCGTTGAGGTAGTTGTAACTCTCAATCATAATATTATCTTTTAAACAGTTTTGATGGATTATGACATTTATTTTGCCATCTGCTGTTCGTCCTCCTCCTCATCATCATCATTATCAAACTCTCTTTAAGTCAATAAGTCTACCCGCACTGATATTCAAAAGTTAGAGACTTTGAAAAGGATGAGCAAGTATCTTAAGCACGGCAACCAAAATGTTGGTTAATACTTTGAAAGTCCAACTGATGTAAAACAAAATCACGTGACAAGAAGAACTAACAAAAACATATTTTAGATCAATTTGATTTAATTGCGTAGATCTCATAATATTGATACGTTCTTATTCAATATATTTGGATGTAAACACTACAGATCTCCATTTTTGGTGTTGAAGCGAGTATAAAAAAGTCGATTATGTCCAAAA
>NW_018477349.1:0-1408 GCF_002113885.1 Mizuhopecten yessoensis | reverse complement strand
AATAAGTATAAGTACACATCCATGTAATGATATGAAATTTGACGCATCTTAGCAACTTTCTAAGGATATATAGAGAACATTATTTGCTTTATCGTAAAAAACTGAAGAATTTTATGTTTTCTATTAGAATAAAAAGTCGCAGATTATTATGATAAACACATTCAAGAAGTTGCAAGGAATGGAAAAATGCTATTGACTGTTAAATAGCATATCATCAGATAATTTGAAAGTACAAGTTTGTAGGCCACTTACCTAACAGGCATTTGGTTGATGGTTTGCCAATTTTTCAAAAAAGATATAAGTCTATACACTCTCGTTTGATAAAAATTATAAAAATAAACAAATAACAATAAGCGCGAGAGACAAACGGAGACATTTAGGCCATAACGATGAATATTGAAAGTAGAATGTCTGGTTTAAGTACAAAGCATATTCGTGCATAAGATAACTCCACGTTTTTATATTGAATTACAATGGCGATAAAAAGGCAAAACAAATATAATGTTGGGTATTAGTACTATTGTAACAAAACTTTAATGTATTAACACAATCACATAATGGTACTTGCTCTTACATTTTTTAATTAACAGCGTACCGCATTCACAAAATCATCAATGCACTTGCATGACTGGCACATTTCTAAGAAATAAAGACTTAGGGTAGGTATTACTTACGGACACACTTGTGAGTACTGTCACCATAGTAGTTCGGTTTGCACACACATCTTCCGTTGATTGGAGTGGAATTTTCGCAACAGCGAAGTGTTTGGGGTGGAGCGTACGTTCCCTCTGTATAAAGTAATAAAATCAGTTATGAACGTTAGGTTTCCTATATCCAGGATTTTTCGAAACTCATATCATCAGCTTATTAAATGATTTTGCAACATCTATAGGGAAAAGTCGGATAACTCGCGTGCATTCGATCACTTTATATCTTTCACGCCTATGCCACTCCCTCACGACACTGATTAAATACAGTTGTTTAATCTGTATTATTTTACCATTTAATGATGCAAAATATAACTAAACATATATTTCATACATCGTGTCATACATTTGGATATAAATCGATAATTACCTTCAATATTCATATATTTTATTGGGAAGATTACATAATACAATACTGGGACGGATATATATATCCGTTAACTAAACACCGGGTAAAATATTGCTTTGGAACAGATAATAACGAGAATAGTTCTCGCAGTATACAACATCTAGGCCATCACGAATGATTAATATAAGTTGAACTTGTTTCATAATTGTTGTAAAATAATTAAAATTGATAGTTTATATAAAACACAACAATTTCAATTGTTTTTGATGAAACTGATATATCCGATAATACGATATGTATGTTTAACAAGAGTCTACTCAGTTAATATCTAGACCTTTGATAGAATCTTCAT
>NW_018477348.1:0-1407 GCF_002113885.1 Mizuhopecten yessoensis | reverse complement strand
CGTAACGATTTCTCCCATGACATATCTGGTTTGTGGAGCATAGTTTTTTTGTTTATTCGCCTGTCACTTAAATCTTCATGAAAGCAAAACAACAACTGTTTATTGTTGTGATTATGTTCTTGCTTTTCACCTTGACAATAAGATGCTGCTAAAATTTATATTTGTTCTTTTATATGGCTGTTGTTCTGTGATCTTAATGACATTTTAGGAAAACCCTTTATTACCTACCATATACAATGGTTACATAAATATCCCATTTCTTCAAACAAATCATCTATTTCAATCTGACTTTTGAAATTCCTTCAATTGGCAAATTGTTCTGCAAATTTATACATCACTATAGTTGTTATACGGGTCAGGAGTATTGTAGTTTAAGATAGGTCCTCCCTTTTCTGAAATCAATAAAACAATGTCTTAATGTCTTAGGAGTAAAAAGACCAATAAAAACATTGCTACCCCTTAATCAAACCAGGGTATCTAGAGCATATGGGCCCTTAGGCTACAACATTTAAGAATAAACGACCTTTAGCCGAGACAAATGTTCCTTAAATTTGTGTATACAATATATTTCTTCAAACCTGTATATAAAAAGAATTTTGAAGGCAGAGATAATATATCTAATTACGTTAATATCAATTAGTTCTGATTTTTCATGAAACAATATATATCATGTAATGTATACATATTAAAGATTATCCGAGAAAACACAAACACCGTAGTTCCCTTTATATTGTGAGTCCGCATTCGAGATTAACACATGAAACATGTGGTATTGCAGCTGTTAAAATAATAAATAAATAATAAAAAAGAACGTAGCTGCATATATAATTTATTAAGCATTTTTCGAACTAGGGAATCTAGAACATAACGACCCATTAGGAACAGGATTCTAATAGGATGTCATATGAGGGAGGACTTTCTTCAACGTAGGTAAAATTTAGTTCTCTGTTTGTATATTTGACTGCTATTTTCCCTTTACTTTTCCCTGTAGATCAAACCGAAAACTGGATAAAGTGGAAACGGAAGCAAACTACATTCATAACGACAAACGCCTTTAACGTTGCAATCGATATCTTGAAAAAAACTAACTTGCTACTGATAAAAGGCAACTGTGGTGATGGTAAAAGCGTTCTGGCTATGGAGATAATGGCTTGGCTAATGGGGGATCGTGAAGAACAGTGCGGACAAGTTCAACATGATACTATTAATCCGAGAAAGAAACCTCTTCTGCTAAAGGAGCTGAAGAGTTGGGACGAAACAATATCATGTCATGCCGATTTAGCAATTTTTATTGATGATCTTTTCGGGTATAGCTCTATATACAGCAAAGATTTAGCATGGTGGAAGAAAATTTCGCCCTTAATCCGACCGGTTTTAGTTGGGCAAATAGGTAACAATGCAAATTGC
>NW_018477347.1:0-1406 GCF_002113885.1 Mizuhopecten yessoensis | reverse complement strand
GAGCCTGGCCGTACTGAAGGGAGCCGTGATCAACGGACACTGTCCTGATACAGTGTCAGAGCGGATATGTAAATACACATACGGGATACATACACGTTTTTCATTCAGGAAAGATGGGTATGATAAATATCGGATCGTTGATGAGGATGGGGAGATTCAATGTGAACATTGTTTCAGCATATTGACCAAAAAAGGATTGCCTGTAAAGATTGGAATATCTTCAATAACTAAATCATTTACAGTAGGATATTCAGGAGCTAAATATATTACGTTCATAATGTATGCTTCAACAGCTGAAAATCCTAAATATGTTACTGACGACAGTTGTCAGAAGATAGGAGAAATGACACTGCAAATGCCCGATACATCGTTAGGCGAATACAGAGGAGCAAACGTAACGATGTACTTCGGGGGCTCAGAGATTGAACTCACTGCTGTAGACATACACACTGGACGTAAAATCAGTGCTTGCGTTGACTTCCTTGGCTAAAACAATTTTCTTTGCAACTCGCACGGAAGGGTTTTATGTCATCTTAACAGTAGTAACCTATCATTTAACATAGTTATTTACTTGTTTGAAGATTCCAAAAGACGTACTATTGTTCTGATAGTATTTTTGTTATAACACAATCAAATCACGTATTATTTTTCTATCATATTGTCCTGATAGTATTTTGGTTATAACACAATCAAATCACGTACTATTTTTCTATCATATTGTCCTGATAGTATTTCATTTATAACACAATCAAATCGCGTACTATTTTTCTATCATATCGTCCTGATAGTATTTTAGTTATAACACAATCAAATCGCGTACTATTGTTCTTTCATATTGTCCTGGTAGTATTTTGGTTATAGCACAACCAAATCATTTAACATATGAAGTGACAGGCAAACATGGACCTTCGTTTGGCTTGTTTTGGGAAAATGTAATTATGTATATAGTTATGCATATAGTAAAATCATCATGATTCCAATATTTGATTTGTACGTTGATCTCTTTTCAGTATGATTATTTGAATTAGCTTTGTTAATTGATGTCGTTATAAAAAAGTTAAGGTAAAATGAACCACTTTATCATCTGTAATCGCTAAGAGCTTTTCTGGAGAGCTGTTTAATCAACCTTGAGTATCAAAAAGACATTTTCCAATGGTAACGGTTGCATAATATTTTTTAAACATTCAATTTCTTTGTAGGGTGTTGTTGTTTGATGTTAATATGTTGGTCCTTACTTTAAGGACATGCTATTATTTCAGCTACATTATCATAGCAAATGTCGTCTATAAAGCACAAGACTTATGCCGTTCTGTATCATTTTCGTAATTATATATTATTAGAGTTCGAACTATAGCTTTGTTGACGCTATGATATTCTCTTGATTATTGAAGATGAATCAATGAAAC
>NW_018477346.1:0-1406 GCF_002113885.1 Mizuhopecten yessoensis | reverse complement strand
GTCTTATTCAGGTATCTTGGTGACTTACCGGACAGTCCATGTCCTATTCATGTATCTTTATTACTTACCTCGACAGTCCATGTCCTATTCATGTATCTTGGTGACTTACCTCGACAGTCCATGCCGTCTCTAGTTATCTGGAAACCCTGGGGACATGCACAGGTAAAGCTGCCTAACGTGTTGATGCAGCGGCCATTTTGACATAAACCAATCTGGTCCAGGCATTCGTTCACATCTAAGAGAGCAAGAAATGCATTAATAGCCAAAAGAAATGGTAATTACAGTGAACAATACTGAACTTCGTGTTATTACAATGTTACGGTCCAAACGTCTGATCAGGATTTGCCCTATGAACCCTCAACTATGAAAAGAGAGTTTCTGAACTCTCTCAGATCTTTTCACTTCTTTACCTTTTACAAATATTCATCCTGAAAGACACATTATCCACAACTGTAGTTTGATTATCCCTTCACAAATTACTTAGAGAACTCTAAATTTTAGAGTGTCACAATGCTTACTATCTGGTCACCAGAGAACAACCAATATTGAGACAATGTAAAGTAATACAGGTGCATATCTGTTAGTGTTTTTAAATTCACATTCACATATTTTCCACAGAGACTGTCTGCTCATGAGAAAAGCTGAATGCCACCCAAACCCTATCTGACCCCGATTCACACAGCTGTATAATTTCCCTGATTTACACTACTGTATAATTTCCTTATGCTGTTCTTAAACTGTGATGATAGGAATCAGAATTTTCCTGACAGTATTATGTACCAACCTTGGCAGTCTTGGTTGCCGGACACGATGAACCCAGGAGAGCAATGGCAGCGGAATCCTCCAATAAGATTCTCACACGTTCCATTCCTACAGCGCCCAGGTCTAGCTGTACATTCATTTCTATCTGAAAATATAGTCAACAGGTCAAATCAATCTTTATCAACTAATAAATATATATAATGTTGTACTCTTAACAAGAAACTAATTTCAGGTTTCTTTTTCCAATAAACATTAAAATCTGCTAGTTGAACTACATCTCTTAGGTGTTTTCATAGAAAAGGTCAGAAATGTAAAGAAAAGTTTACAAAAGACAAATGACAGACTGACAACAGAGGAAAACATACACATGGAAGAAGATAAAGGGTAATAGCTCATTACAGCCTCCAGGTCAGGTGACTTAAACAAGTTCATGTATTTCCATCAGACCTGTGTAGACTATAACAGGTTGGGTATAGCTTGGCTTATTTGACAAACAAGGCTGGTTTGGCTCTTATTACAGATTTTACCTTCAATAATAGATCATATCTATTTACATCCATCGAGGTGTAGAGCCAACACCGTACTTCTAGTATAAGTTCTGTAGGTCCCGTTATCCCTTGCTTGGATACCAAGTATGCAGGGCG
>NW_018477345.1:0-1406 GCF_002113885.1 Mizuhopecten yessoensis | reverse complement strand
AATAATTGAAAGTGTCTAATACATTACCTAAGCGATAATGCCCAATAAATTCAACAGAGACGTATTTAAGAGTTGTTAGATGTCTCGGACACTTAACGATATACACTTAAGGAGTACACCAACAACTTATCATATGTTAAATATAGTAAGTTGGGCGAATGATAAACAACTTAATAACAACAAAATCGATTGACCTTTATAGTTGTTTCTGCGAAGTAACTGATGTCATCTGACTTTGTCCAGTTAAAGTTCATGGACAAAAAAAAGCTAGGAGGTTCAATTGTGTTTTTTGTATAACAAGTAACATCTACTAAATTCGTTTTAAATCAAGCTAGTGTGGGAATTCTACCGTTGGCCAAGTAGAGCTGGCTATAGTTAAATGCTTTGCGGTCCAGGAATGAGTCAGTGTCTGTTACAGTCATAATCCTGTTTTGATTATGCTTGTTAGGTTTCGTTTTACAACCATAAGGAAAAACTAGAGTCTGAAAAACCAGGGGGGTCAGACCCACCATTTATACAAATTGGTTCCCCTTCACACAAGGGTGCTTCATACAAAATTTGGACAAAATCCGGTCATTCCTACAAAAGGATGATTTGAAGAATTTGCTGTTTCACTAATTGGGCCCTGCTCCTCTGCCCAAAAATACCGTTTATGCAAAAATATTTACATTTGGTGTTGCAAAGCCCTTCTATATTACTACCTTAGTACTCCCAGTAGCAGTTTTATGGTATAAGATTATAACTGAAGTTGGTCTCTGCAGGGCGTATAAATACATCTGACTTGCAAAATGTAGACAAACATGGCCGCCATACACTGTCAACTTACAGTGACATGAGATTTAAGAAAAAATGTTCAGATTTAGAGTGAAATTTTAAAACTATTTCCTAAAATTAGAAAAAAATCAAAAAAATAACCTGGATAAAGACACTGTCGTCTGCTGCTGCTGAGATGTCTAAGCATCAAGAGCTTGGGAACTTTAATCTGCAAATTCCAGTTTGTTTACAAGAAAGTGATCATGACGGAATTTCAAGTGATGATGACACTATTTTGGCAAGAATAAGCATGGCAGAACTTCTTGGGATATTACCAACCAAGATATCAGAATTGTGGAATGAAGCAATTATCAGCATTGATACTGTCAACCCTCCAACAAAACCAACACCTGATCAAAGCAATGTTCATCAAATAAAGTTCGTGATCAGGAACCTGAAGCCAAGAAACCTAGATTATCAAGTGTATCTAGCCATGATTCAATCTAATTAAACGTAATGTAATGAGAGATCTGATTTTAATTGTATTAGCCATGATTTTGAGCAATTATATAATACGATTGATTTAACACTGGAAAGACCACTTCAAAATTTATTATTTGAACAAAACGTCTAATCCCAACAAATGCTACTTT
>NW_018477344.1:0-1405 GCF_002113885.1 Mizuhopecten yessoensis | reverse complement strand
CATTATATAGGGCGTCCCTATATTGTAATATACAGTAACAATGTATTATAAGGGTACATTATATAGGGCGTCCCTATATTGTAGTATACACTACCAATGTACTATATGGGTACATCATATTTGAGTATGCACTGTAATTAATGTAAGACATCTTTACACTGTTTGATACCATTAAGAAGTACTGCATAGGTACATTACGTAATACACTGTCATTAGTGTGGGTACTATTCAGTTTAGAAGTGATTTCCGTTTTGTCACTGTTCTCACAGCTCTACTTTAGAGATGACGCCATGGAAACAAATTAATGCTATGTGTTATCAAACTGTTCGTATAATAGAAGGGACAACCTGGGTAAGACTGCATATCATCTTTAGCCACTTAACGATACACATAAACACCTCCAAACACCCATACATGGTACATTGACGTTTCCTTTAGTGAAAGCAGTGGCTGAGATCGATTGCCCTGGGAAAACGTAGTATCTATAATGGACTGTGAGTGAAACTGAAATCGAAAAGTACGTATCAATACCGATGTTGTATGAATGTTGGTACTTTGGAATCAGAGCTGCAAACCTCCCATCAGCGGTTACAATGCAGCCGCAGTTCGTCGCCATCCTTCTGACATGTTAACCTCAACAAAAATAAAATGTTGACGATTTAACAAGACACATAGTTTTGAAAAAACAATTGGCAAGTTCGCAATTATTGATTGCATGCAGGTTTTTATGTTGTAAATTGATGTGTTCTAGGATTTAGCTGTCAGTTGATCGGTGTCGCTGCTCGTAATGTAAGCAATGTATCTACATGTAATCCTACACACCAGCACTTTGTCTGAGAATCGGCTAGACGGTATCCTAACATCAGCTTACTATTCACAGATATCTAGGTTCGTACTGAAACCATCTCTTTATCGAGACAAATGGATCACATAGGGAACCCCAGTCAGTGAATATACACTATGGAGAGCTTCGACGCTATAGAGCGTTATGATTGCAACTTCTGAGGGAATCTAGGCCATAGATGAGTCAAAGTTTTTTTTTAGTTAAGCATTTGAGGTAATCAACCCAATATGAGATTTTTAGAACGAATCAACCCAGAACGAGTTTTTAGAAAGAATCAACCCAATGTGAGATTTTAGAATGAATCTGCCTAATGTGAGATTTTAGAATGAATCTACCCCATGTGAGTGTTTAGAATGAATCAACCCAATGTGAGTTTTTAAAATGAATCTACCCTATCCGAGAATTTAGAATGAATCTACCTAATGTGATGTTTTAGAATGAATCTATCTAATGTGAGATTGAAGAATGAATCAACCCGATAAGAGATTTTAGAATGAATCAACCCACTGTGAGGTTAAAGAATAAATCTACCCTATGTGAGTGTTTAGAATGAATCAACCC
>NW_018477343.1:0-1405 GCF_002113885.1 Mizuhopecten yessoensis | reverse complement strand
GAAGACACTTTGTACTTTTGACATGTTGAACCGTAATGTCAACACTATTTTACTTTACATCTCTTTCTCCAAACGCTAGTTTTATCATCTGTATATAATACCCCCTAACATGTGTAAACCTTCCCATATCTTAATATATTAATTGTGAAACAAACCCGGACCATAACGATTTCCTTTTTAGCATATCAATTGTTTCAATTTAAAAGGAAAAATGATCCCTTTAGCAGATTATTAACTCGTTTATTTCGGTGCAAAATATAAAACTGATTGAGTGGCAGTAGATCTTTATTGCATGCATTGTTCCTTGCAAATTAATAGTTACTCATATCAGATTTATCAACAAGTGTCTGACATAAGTACGCCGTATATGTTACGAAGGAATCTGGTCGATTATTTGAATCATTGTTTTTAACTTAATTTGACCAAATTGGATGCTAGTGCCTCAATTGAAGGTCATACAAATTGTTTGACTATCGGATTGAGGAGATCAGTTCATAAATTATGGCTTTATAAACTAATAACAAGGTTGACATATAATGCGTGCTTACGTCTCCTAGTTACGTCTTACTGTCTTTAATCTTTACCAAGTATGTATTGTATTTCTATTACTAATAATAAAATGTGGTCGGTACACAACACACCTTTTGTTTTATACCAGATTGAAATATCGGTATGCATTCAGGTAAAGCACACAACCGTCTGTTATTACAACGTCTATTGTAAAGAAGTAAATAAGTGTTAAAGGTGATCGAGATATGACGATTGTGTTATTGTCGCACTCTGGCATGCGCTTTACATTACCAACTGATGAGCAGCTCGTGTATATATTCATAGCATCAAATTTGATTAAACAGATTGTTTGCCAAATCAAGTCACGTTTGACCTCGCATATTACCAAATTGTAAAAAAAAAAAAAAAAGAGTCCCCAAAAGTACACTGCATTTTTGACCTACTCAATATCTTACATACTAATCCACTATTGATCAATATGATTGATAAATAGCAAACCGTTTTTGTTAAATGCTAGGTTTAAACATCGGTTTACACTCGCGTTTGAAACCCCATATTTCGTTGATATAAAGTAATTCATGTACGATTATAATTGCTGATCGAGATATCTCAATCGTGCCATTGTGGTTTTTTTTTTGTATTACGTTTCTTTTGCCAAACATTGTCCATTCAATGTTTCAGAGATTATTTCTGCATACTATTTGGATATTAATTGTAATATTCTTTTATAATTCCCCTCTAACAATGATAACTATTTATGCATTTCACTGCAGCGAGAGTATGATAAAGGATAAAAAAAACTATGTTCTGTTTTATATTTTGTTGTAAAAGTTGTTCTAAACAGAAATGTTACCGGTTATCAGGGGTCATATTCCTGCTTTCTCTGTAAACATGT
>NW_018477342.1:0-1404 GCF_002113885.1 Mizuhopecten yessoensis | reverse complement strand
ATCTGGATGAGTCCATTATGGTCTACAGTGGTGAAAGGGTTTAAAAAAGGAGCAAAATTTCTACTTTATTGTACAGCAACAATATGACACGCCACACACAGATTTGACCACAGGCCATGGTCAAAGTTTATCCCCAGAGCATAGTCTAAGCACAACCAATGTTCGTAGCTGGCTAGGTCCAAAAGCAACCAACTTCACCTGCTTTCTCTGGCCGAAATGCACTCAACACATGCTAATTTTCTTAAATTTGTCTTAATTTTCTAGATTTACCATTTATTTGCCCTCGGCAGTTGTTAAAATATATAATTGATGTGTTTAAATCAAAACATGCAGCTTGTTAGGGTAAATTCCAGGCATCCATTAGATAATCATCAACATTTCAGCACGAAAATTCCTATGAAATTGTTTTGTAAATTTCTTTGTTTTGCTGTCAAGATTTTCACGTAGAAAGTATATTGAATGTAAGTATGTTGAAGACGATAATTTGCTTGAAGCCTAATGTTTAATTTCAATTTATTGCGAAACAACTGCAATATAGTTGTGGTTCTGTAGTTGATTTAACAGACTTTAATGCATCAGCATAATCAAATGAAGATAAATTTGTTAAATAAAAAAAGGTGTTTTGATTTTGGTAACTTGAAAAAAGAAATCGGACAAAATATGTGAGTATATAAATGATATACATGTATAAACAGTAAACTAAGGTATTTCCTCAGCTTCCTTCAAATTAAAGATGTTACCTATTTTCTTGTAAATATTTTCTCGATATTTTTTTTGCTTTTTGTTGCCTGACCACAAATTAGAGGGTACGTTTTCAGGTTTGCTTGCTTTGAATTTAGACACCCGGGATTTATCCTACAATACAAACTGTAACTCATTGTAGGGATTATTGCAGGACAATGAAATAGAATTTGCTGTCATTTCTACTGAACTGTATTTGACAAAGGATTCCTAGGTGTTTCCAGGCATGGGCTTATTTCCAGATAAATACGGCAGTTGTATACAACTTGCCATAGCAAACTCTTCACAGTTACTACAATTAAATCAGCATTATTTTCTTTTTCACTTATTATCCCCCCCCCACCCCTTACAGTTCTAGCTAGTGTTACATGTAGATTATGGTTGAAGCTCTAAATCATGATGTGAGCTGAAACTTGCCAATGCACATAGGAATACATGATCATGTGGTAATAACCATTACATTTACCGTATGTTCTGCTTAAAGGATGAGATTACAGATGAAGGTGTATGTATTAGCTAATGAATTGTTATGGTTCATTGTGTACAAGCTTTAAGGCTGATTACTGCAAATAGTGTATAATTATGAATAATTGAAGCAGAAAGTCAGTAGTTGACCAATCAGTTACAACTTGTTAGGGTTAGGGTTACAATCAGTTACAACTT
>NW_018477341.1:0-1404 GCF_002113885.1 Mizuhopecten yessoensis | reverse complement strand
AGATGTATAAGGTCGTGTATAGACACTGTTACCTGTAGATGTATATGGATTTAACAGTATTTCTAAGGTCAAGGATTTAAAAGAGGGCTTAAAAGGTCAAGGAAACTTGCCATAAATAGAACAATGGAGGACAATTTAAAATGAAGCCCTATATCCCCCTTTCTTACCTCGCAGTGTTTAATTTGAAACTACTATTTGGTGTGTATTCTACATGATAGCACCATATATGACCAAATCCCAAAATCTGAGATGGCCACGGGTCAAGGTCATTGTCATTGATACAAACAAGAAGAATAGGCGTGATAATCCTTGTTTTGTTGTAAAATTTCATCCTATGTGGTGTTTAATGTTATACAATGAGTTGATTGATTTACTTCTTTGACTACAGGAGGTAATTACTGATAATGAAGGAATATTTTTTGGACATGATGAAACATCTATGAAATCAAACAGGGTAGACTCCGATGGCTCAACCCTACAGGTTATATTGTTTCATAATCTGTTTTTGTTGTCATCTTTATCCAGGTGAGGAGAAATATCCGCCCGTATTTCCAGAACACGGAACAGATGAAGTACCTGTACGATTGTATAACGTTCGTATCAACAAGGATGGCTAACGTGTACCTGGCATCATCTTTCTGTCTTCTCTCTCTCTACGCCAGCATTAAACTATTGATGTAAGTGGACCTAATAATAGAATCTATCACCGCTCTGTGATGTAGGAAATCTCAACCTGAGGCTAACAGTTTCAGGGAGCTAAGAAATCTTATCCTGAGGGTTGAGATTTATCTATATCACACAGCAGTTATTATTTTCTGCCATGTTTTGTAGACGAATACTTTAGTCTGTAATAATGAACATGATTTTCTGTAACAGTGAACATGGTGCTCTGTAATAGTGAACATGATGCTCTGTAATAGTGAACATGATGCTTTGTAACAGTGAACATGATGCTCTGTAACAGTGAACATGATGCTCTGTAATAGTGAAGATGATGCTCTGTAACAGTGAACATGGTGCTCTGTAATAGTGAACATGATGCTCTGTAACAGTGAACATGATGCTCTGTATCAGTGAACATGATGCTCTGTAACAGTGAACATGAGTCTCTGTAACAGTGAACATGATGTTCTGTAATAGTGAACATGATGTTCTGTAATAGTGAACATGATGTTCTGTAACATTGAACATGATGCTCTGTAACAGTGAACATGATGTTCTGTAATAGTGNAGTGAACATGATGTTCTGTAACAGTGAACATGATGCTCTGTAACAGTGAACATGATGTTCTGTAACAGTGAACATGATGCTCTGTAACAGTGAACATGATGCTCTGTAAAGGTGAACATGATGGTCTGAACAGTGAACATGATGCTCTGTAACAGTGAACATGATGTTCTGTA
>NW_018477340.1:0-1404 GCF_002113885.1 Mizuhopecten yessoensis | reverse complement strand
ATATAGCACATAGCCTTATATATAGCACATAGCCTTATATATCGCACATAGCCTTATATATAGCACAAAGCCTTATATATAGCACATAGCCTTATATATAGCATATAGCCTTATATATAGCATATAGCCTTATATATAGCACATAGCCTTATATATAGCACATAGCCTTATATATCGCGCATAGCCTTACATATAGCATATAGCCTTATATATAGCATATAGTCTTATATATAGCAAATAGCCTTATATATAGCACATAACCTTATATATAGCACATAGCCTTATAAATAGCACATAGCCTTATATATAGCATATAGTCTTATATATAGCACATAGCCTTATATATAGCACATAGCCTTATATATAGCACATAGCCTTATATATATAGCATATAGTCTTATACATAGCACATAGCCTTAAATATAGCACATAGCCTTATATATAGCACATAGCCTTATATATAGCATATAGTCTTATATATAGCACATAGCCTTATATATAGCACAAAGCCTTATATATAGCACATAACCTTATGTATAGAATATAGTCTTATATATAGCACATAGCCTTATATATAGCATATAGTCTTATATATAGCACATAGCCTTATATATAGCACATAGCCTTATATATAGCATATAGTCATATATAGCACATAGCCTTATATATAGCACATAGCCTTATATATAGCATATAGTCTTATATATAGCACATAACCCTATGTATAGCATATAGTCTTATATATAGCACATATCCTTATACATAGCATATAGTCTTATATATAGCATATAGTCTTATATATAGCATACAGTCTTATATATAGCACATAGCCTTATATATAACATATAGTCTTATATATAGCATATAGCCTTATATATAGAACATAGCCTTATATATAGCATATAGTCTTATATATAGCACATAGCCTTACATATAGCATATAGTCTTATATATAGCACATAGTCTTATATATAGCACATAACATTATAGCATATAGTCTTATATATAGCATATAGTCTTATATATAGCACATAGGCTTATATATAGCATATAGTCTTATATATAGCACATAGGCTTATATATAGCATATAATCTTATATATAGCATATATTCTTATATATAGCATATAGTCTTATATATAGCATATAGTCTTATATATAGCACACAGCCTTATATATAGCATATAGTCTTATATATAGCACATAGCCTTATATATAGCATATAGTCTTATATATAGCACATAGCCTTATATATAGCATATAGTCTTATATATAGCATATAGTCTTATATTAAGCATATAGTCTTATATATAACATATAATCTTATATATAGCATATAGTCTTATATATAGCATATAATCTTATATATAGCATATTTAAGCAATAAACTGCATAGATGTGGCAG
>NW_018477339.1:0-1403 GCF_002113885.1 Mizuhopecten yessoensis | reverse complement strand
TAGTGGCATCTTCGTTCCCTGGGATGTTTATTTTGATATTATACATAAAACTATTCTTTTGGCTGTTAACCGATCTAATAGACTGATCAAGATATTATATTTATTAAAGATAAACAACCAAATGACAAGTTAGTTAAAATAACCTTGAACAAAATAATGATACAGTACTTGCTTAATTTGAAATGCCTACCTATGAAGCAAGTAAGATAATTCCGTTTGCGTTGTGAGGTGCAAAATCGGATTTAGTTTGAGCTTTTGATATCAATATTTGGCTTTGTTTGGCTTTGTTTGTTTAATAACAGATTGTTGGCAACAGGCAGAGGGAATATTTGTATATCAAATGAAAAGGGTTCAGCAACATTGCACAATTCATAACCATCTCCTTACTCAACGTGGAGGGGGAAATATTCTTTGCTTTGCTAGCCAAACGAATGACAACTTCGCCTGACATCAACAGTGTCACCGATAGACACTTCCACGTCCCATACCATGTTCAAGGGATCATCAATGAGTACTTCAGTGGCATTCAACTGCGGTTTGATGTTTTGACATGTCAACACCATGGCAGAAGCTCGAGAAGGGAATAGTAACTGGCTGTACTATTTCATTTGGTATATGAGCAGAAGAAGACCAAGTATAACAAGCTTCTAGACCAGTACTGCGGTTGAAAAACATGACTTTCCCCGATTGAGATTGATGCCAGACAATACCCCGCACAATCTGTGGAGAATACCATGTTCCCTAGAGAAAGCATCAGCATGGAAGGCATCAAGCTGGATGTGGATGAAGAGGGAGGAAAAGAGCTGGCAGTTAACCACTAAGCAATAGTGCCTGATAAGCAGTGCGGTTCCATTTTTTCCAAATTCTTTAAATTGTTTCTCTATATCTTCTGTATTGAATTAATTGTTGGTTATACTTTTAAGCTTGATATTGTTTTTTTAATAATTGTTAATTTTTTAAATATTTTACATAAATAATTATGACACAAACATGACATAAGCACATATTCAAAAGCACACATTGTTTTCTCCTGAGCCATTCGACAGAAATACAGACTTTTCAAATAAGGTCCTATTGATATATGTTATACTTCTGATAATATAAAGATAACTCATAACAAAATGCAAGTGGTTGATGAAAAGACAATTCATTATATAAGGAATGTATTTAGTATTTAAGAGAGAAAAAACAAACAAACATTTACAATGTTTCGGCAAGTTCAACTACTTTTATCCATGTTCGCCATACATTAGTAAACCTATTGAGGTTATTGTTCCCCGTTACCATAAGCAATATATTTCTGAACTTTGTAATATTCTGTAATCAATTTACTAGAACCATAACATTAATCGAGCTGTGTAAACATGTCGTTTATTATGCTTAATAAAAACAAATTCAATTAT
>NW_018477338.1:0-1403 GCF_002113885.1 Mizuhopecten yessoensis | reverse complement strand
GATATACCAGCATCCTAGACTATACAGTATGTCTTTACACGAGGTTCAGTAAATGATATACAAGCATCCTAGAATGTAGAGCATGTCTTTACACGAGGTACAGTAAATGATATACCAGCATCCTAGACTATACAGCATGTCTTTATACAAGGTACAGTAAGGGATATACCAGCATCCTAGACTATACAGCATGTCTTAACACAAGGTTCAGTAAGAGATATACTAGCATCCTAGACTATACAGCATGTCTTTATACAAGGTACAGTAAGGGATATACCAGCATCCTAGACTATACAGCATGTCTTTATACAAGGTACAGTAAGGGATATACCAGCATCCTAGACTATACAGCATGTCTTTATACAAGGTACAGTAAGGGATATACCAGCATCCTAGACTATACAGCATGTCTTTACACGAGATACAGTAAGTGATATTCTAGCATCCTAGACTATACAGCATGTCTTTACACGAGATATAGTAAGTGATATGCTAGCATCCTAGACTATACAGCATGTCTTTATACAAGGTACAGTAAGGGATATACCAGCATCCTAGACTATACAGCATGTCTTTATACAAGGTACAGTAAGGGATATACCAGCATCCTAGACTATACAGCATGTCTTTACACGAGGTACAGTAATTGATATACCAGTATACTAGACTATACAGCATGTCTTTACACGAGGTACAGTTGTCTTTACACGAGGTTCAGTAAATGATATACAAGCATCCTAGAATTTAGAGCATGTCTTTACACGAGGTACAGTAAATGATATACCAGCATACTAGACTATACAGCATGTCTTTACACGAGGTACAGTAAATGATATACCAGCATACTAGACTATACAGCATGTCTTTACACGAGGCACAGTAAATGATATACCAGCATCCTAGACTATACAGCATGTCTTTATACAAGGTACAGTAAGGGATATACCAGCATCCTAGACTATACAGCATGTCTTTACACGAGGTTCAGTAAATGATATACAAGCATCCTAGAATGTAGAGCATGTCTTTACACGAGGTCCAGTAAATGATATACCAGCATCCTAGACTATACAGTATGTCTTTACACGAGGTTGAGTAAATGATATACAAGCATCCTAGAATGTAGAGCATGTCTTTACACGAGGTCCAGTAAATGATATACCAGCATCCTAGACTATACAGTATGTCTTTACACGAGGTTGAGTAAATGATATACAAGCATCCTAGAATTTAGAGCATGTCTTTACACGAGGTACAGTAAATGATATACCAGCATACTAGACTATACAGCATGTCTTTACACGAGGTACAGTAAGTGATATACCAGCATCCTAGACTATAGAGCATGTCTTAACACAAGGTTCAGTAAGTGATATACTAGCATCCTAGACTATACAGCATGT
>NW_018477337.1:0-1403 GCF_002113885.1 Mizuhopecten yessoensis | reverse complement strand
TTTTTTGTGTCGGGTGTAGGAATTTGAATGATTGGTGTATTTTTTAGTGTCAGGTGTAGGAATTTGAGGGTTAGGTGTTTGGTTTAGTGTTGGGTGAAGGCATTTGAGTATTTGGTGTTGTATTTGGTGTCGGGTGTACGGATTTGTGTGTTTGGTGTTTTGTTTAGTGTCGGATGTAGGAATTTGAACGTTTTATGTTGTGTTTTGTGTCGGATGTAGTAATTGTAATGTTTTGTGTTGTTTTTGGTGTCGGGTGTAGGAATTTAAATTATTTGTATTGTGTTAAGTGTTAAGTTTAGTGTCGAGTGTAGGAATTCGAATGTTTGGTGTTCAGTTTGGTTTTGTGTTTGCTGTTGTGTTTAGTGTCGAGTTTAATGTCGAGTGTAGGAATTCGAATATTTGGTGTTTTGTTTGCTGTTGCGTTTAGTGTCGAGTGTAGGAATATGAAAGTTTTGTGTTGTATTTGCTGTTGTGTTTAGTGTCGAGTTTAATGTCGAGTGTAGTTATTTAAACGTTTAGTGTTAAGTTTGGTTTTGTGTTTGCTGTTGTGTTTAGTATCGAGTGTTTAGGAATTGTATGTTTGGTGTTGTGTTTGGTGTCTGGTGTAGGAATTGAATGTTTGGTATTGTGTTTGGTGTTGTATCTGGTGTCTGGTGTAGGAATTGAATGTTTGGTATTGTGTTTGGTGTTGTATTTGGCGTCTGGTGTAGGAATTGAATGTATGGTGTTGTGTTTGGTGTCTGGTTTAGGACTTTGAGTGTTTGGTACTGTGTTTGGTGTTGTATTTGGCGTCTGGTGTAGGAATTGAATGTATGGTGTTGTGTTTGGTGTCTGGTTTAGGACTTTGAGTGTTTGGTATTGTGTTTGGTGTTGTATTTGGTGTCTGGTGTAGGAATTGAATGTTTGGTGTTGTGTTTGGTGTCTGGTATAGGAATTTGAATGATTGGTGTTTTGTTTCGTGTCAAGTGTAGGAATTTGAGTGTTAGGTGTTGTGTTTAGTGTCGGGTGAAGGAGTTTGAGTGTTTGGTGTTGTATTTGGTGTCGGGTGTAGAAATTTGAATATTTGGTGTTGTGTTTAGTGGCGGGTGAAGGAATTTGAGTGTTAGGTGTTGTGTTTTGTGTCGGATGTAGGAAATTTAATGTTTTGTGTTGTTTTTGGGGTCGGGTGGAGAAATTTGAATGATTGGTGTATTTTTTCGTGTCAGGTGTAGGAATTGGAGTGTTTGGTGTTGTGTTTAGTGTCTGGTGTACGGATTTGTGTGTTTGGTGTTTTGTTTAGTGTCGGATGTAAAAATTTGAACGTTTTATGTTGTGTTTTGTGTCGGATGTAGTAATTGTAATTTTTTGTGTTGTTTTTCGTGTCGAGTGTAGGAATTCGAATGTTTGGTGTTAAGTTTGGTTTT
>NW_018477336.1:0-1403 GCF_002113885.1 Mizuhopecten yessoensis | reverse complement strand
CAATATCATTGACTTTTACCGCGAGATGTTGGCAAAAATATTCAAACTAAATTTACTATTTAAGATAATTCTGAGAATTCATTATTTGGACCGTGTTCAGAGTATTATTGCTTTCATTGTTATAAATCACTCGGCTTTCGATAACAAAAACGTCACCCTAGCGTCTAATATTAAACCGTACACATCATATGTATAGCTAATCAAGTTGTTAGGTCCCTGTGTTCTGGCTACTTTCCAAAATATCAAGTTAATAAATTTTCTAATCGTATTCATCTAGTCAAGATATCAGCTGATGCGAAATACACTAATGACACTGTTTGGTGTTTAATTACAGTGATTAACAAATCCCAGGTAAACGATTCGACAAAAACGAGAACTTTGAAAAATAAATCTCAATTCCGTATTGAAAACTTTGATATCCAAAAACGGAAGACACTCGGGAACGAAGTTTTCAAATATGACTTCTAGTGAATGAGAAAGGAAAAAACACGTGCTTCCTACTTTGTAACTAACACTGTTTATCATCATTCTGCATCCCTCCCCCTGCCCCTTCCTCGTTCCCATATCTGTCAACGGATGTCTTTCCCCTACCGGTTACCCACAGGATAGTTCCTCCTGTTCTTCTATGGGGATAGAGCTATCGGTATGTCTTTTCCTCCCTTTCCCCTTTCCCCGTGAGTGTCAGCTTAACTGTTGACCAGTCCGAACCCCCTGTACATAGCCCCCTCCTTCTCCTACTTCTCCACACGTCCCTACAGGGTTCCGACAGACACAAGGTGCACTCCTCGCTACACGCCTCGGATGTATCATTAGTAAGATGTAGAAATAGTATAAATTGTCTTATGTCACTTAAAACCTCATAAGTGATTTATAAAACTATTAAATTCCTTTTAACGTCATTTGAGGTGTCGTGTCAGATGGTCTGTTTAGCTGGAGATACTACGGAGCCGTCATGTCATGAGTCAGGGATATGCAATTGGGGATGTTGACTCTGTTAATGAGTCAGGGATATGTAATGGGCAACGTTGACTCGGAACATGAGGCAGGGATATGTAAAGTAAAAATGTTGACTCTGCAAATGAGTCAGGGATATGTATTGGGCGATGTTGACTCGGAAAATGAGTCAGGGATATGTAAAGGGGAATGTTGGCTCTGTTAATGAGACAGGGATATGTAATGGGGGATGTTGACTCTGTAAATGAGTCAGGGATATGTAATGGGGGATGTTGACTCTGTTAATGAGACAGGGATATGTAATGGGGAATGTTGTCTCTGTAAATGAGACAGGGATATGTAATTTGGGATGTTGACTCTGTTAATGAGTCAGGGATATGTCATGGGGGATGTTGACTCGGAACATGAGTCAGGGATATGTAATGGGGGATGTTGACTCTGTAAATGAG
>NW_018477335.1:0-1402 GCF_002113885.1 Mizuhopecten yessoensis | reverse complement strand
TCTTTTTTTTTTTTTTTTTTGACTCTCGAGTACATCATCTGTGGTTTTTGTAAGGTTAGTCAAGAAGTTGACAGCACTATACATTTCTTCGCTTCCAACCTGTGATTTGATTACGAAATGTTTATTTGATTTTTAAGAAAATAAGAATGTTGTACAGATGGACTAAATAATAACGTTTTTAAATAAAGCGAAGTATTAATTGTGTTTAAAAAAAAGAAGCAGAAATTTCCGAAAATTTCCGTTTCCGTCAACAACACAAATATTAGTAATCACTATTTAAAGGGCACTGAAACGCTTGTAATGTAGGGGCGTGAATTACAAGTGGCACGTGGTGGTAAAAAACACAGGTTGTATCCAATGTTTTCCTCGTTTCAGAAATTATAGTTATATTGTAGCTTTAATTCAAACATTATCAATCAATGAATTTGATAGTTTGAGCCGCTTCTTTGCTCGATTATTGAAAATTCCTTACTACTCGTTTGTAACGTTGTTCACTTGTTTACTTTTCAGATCAGCAGACGTTTCATTTCCAGAAAATACCGTTCCTGTTGGTACGCCACCAGTAAGCCTATGTCTGCAGTCATTGTGCTTGGCCCTCAGTTTGACAATCAAAGTTGTTTTCAGGGTTCTAAAGGAAACTGATTGTCTTTCAATCGCAAAAAGAAAAGCCCCCCATCCCCCCACCAAGACAGTAAACTCTTAAAAAAGTACTTATGCTGATGAACAGTCAAGATATTCAGTTCAAAGGATTCAGCCCGCTCCGTACCCCAGATGTTCTCAAGTTTGTAAAACAGAAGCACAAAAAAAGACAAAAGACACATGTTAGTGAAAAAACACAGCATGAAATATCGGACACTGAGGGTGAGCGCGAGATAACTGAAGACCTCTTGAAGATAGCATGTAAAGTGTCGAGAAAGTTGTCAAGTACCAAAAAAGACAAATTTGAATTCAAGAGTTCTGATCTTCCTGTGGATATTGACATCTCCCCAGCAAGAAAAAAACTTCTTACTGCTCGACTTGTAGAGCAAACCCACCAAGACATTTCCATTGATAAAAAAGACTCCCAGATGACCATTGGTCAGTCTGAAATCCAGACAGTCACAATGCAACAAAAATCACCAAGGAAACACCATAGGAAGAAAAGTGCACATAGTATGAGTGATACTGACAATGAAGTAAGTAATGCTCGGGAGGTGTCTCTCAATGAAAATGAGGATATGCATGAATCGCCAAGTGTTTTATCAGGATTGGACAATACCCTAGACAAAAGCTCCTCTAAGAAAAAGCATAAATCTCATAAAAAACACAAGAAAAGAAAACTTCATGATGAGAGTAGGAATGACTCTCAAGACATAAGTGAATCATTCACAGGAGATGATGATCTTGAGAAGAATGATGTGGT
>NW_018477334.1:0-1401 GCF_002113885.1 Mizuhopecten yessoensis | reverse complement strand
AGAATTGATTGTGAAATATATCAAATCTTATTATTATAAAGATAAAAAATCATGATTGCACAGAAACTATCAATTAAACTTTTCATAGACGGTACAATATATAATCTGTCCAGTATTTGTTTTAAATCAGCGCATTCAATCATAAAATGTTTGACTGTAATCGGCTGATCACATGCATGACAATTAGGTTTGTCTTCCTTATGTAAAATGTAATTATGTGTGATATAGGTATGATCTATGCACAGTCGGGAGAGGACAACTTTCTCTGTGTTCTGCTCTACTTTTGTCGATACCAACAGTGTAATCTTAAACCATGATATTGAGTATAATATGTATATCAGGCTGTGGACATCCACGACCTGTTTTCAATGTATGGGGTTCCGAGATGTTTTAAAAATTGGAACACTACTATCTAAAGAGTCATGTGGTCTAGAGCCAGTATACTTTGATGTATTATGTTGTCTAATAGTGCTTATACTTGGAAACGGTAGATACCATCATCATAAAACCGTTCATATGCTTAAAAAACACAGACATGCTGCTAGGATTTTGCCCCGCCCATAGGGACTTACTTTAAGCCATATACTCATATACACATGAAGAGCGATTTCAACCAGATTTGCTATGAATCACCATTTGGACAGAGAGAGGCGAAGCCCAAAATGAGGAAGTGTTTAAGTACTCATTCTTATGAGAATGTATTGCCATTATTTCTAACATATGCAGTCGATTGGCACAGGCCCTCTGAGACACTTCTAGAATTTGCAAAATTGCATAGTTGTCTTTTGGTACCATTTTTTTTTCAGGAAATAATTACCAACCTGATAAAAAGTTTCCTGTATTTGGTCTGCACTACATTCTGTGATTTTGTATTTTGCTTTGGATCAAAGGCTATCAACACATTTATAGTCACATAGGTCAAAGGTGTCAAAATCTTCAAACGAAAACTAGCAAACTTTGCGACACAGGGTAATGATGTTTTGTCATACTTGCATTGGTCAAAAGTCAACAACTTTGTTGACATACAATACATAAATATTTACTTTATAGGTAATAGGAGTAAATATTACGATATAAAACATTCTTGAGATATAGGGACTAGATGTTGTATTAAGGAAGGGGGTATTCCTGATTTGGCAAAGAACTGGCGCCCTTTTAAGGTAACTACTCTATACGATAACTCGTTGTTTTATTTCCAACTGATTTGAATGCATTCCAAATACCAAGATGAAGATACAACTGGTAGTTTGTTTACATCATGGACTTTGGATTTTAATTCAAGGTGTTAGAAATGCCAGGTTTGAGTTTCCTCAGATTTGTTTACATGTATACTAGTATATGTGAGGCACGGTAGTTTAGTGGTAGGACGCCGAGCTCGTGACCGAAGGGTTGCGGGTTCGA
>NW_018477333.1:0-1401 GCF_002113885.1 Mizuhopecten yessoensis | reverse complement strand
AAGCATTTTTTTTTTAAAAGACGCTTTTAACAAGAAGAATTACCAGTTTATTGAAAGACAACTGTCTTTAAATTTTTGACATTTTGCCATATTTCGACTTCCGATCACGCTATATTTTTTCTCTTAATTTCCTAACACTCCATCCAATGACATCATCGGTATTGGTATTCGTTTCTAGGTAAAGTGTTAATCAACCATTTTTTAAGTAGCGGTGATTTGTTTTTAGAAACTTTTATTCTTAGAAATATTGGTTACATATGCAACAAAAACACATTTATACCGTCGGCAATCAAAACGAAAAGAACGTTTTTCCTGAGCGTCGTCAATGGAAATAGCATAATAGCCTATTCTTCGTGATTGCCTAATCATTGTAATCGGTAAGAGCCATTCTCGCGTGGGAGAAATCATTAAGACTGCACGCCAGCGATAATCAAGGAATGCGTGTGCTACGCAAAAATAATTCGGCATTCCTCTCGTACTCACATGCATTCTTCACGCTTCGAAACTCAATCAGAATGATTCCCTCCCTAGCTACCTGGCACGGTGGGGTAATGGTAGGTCAGATATTCTACATAACCACTATAGCCTGGTGATTGAAACTCCAGACAATGTACGAGATAGTAATCAGCTAATTAACCTAACGGAACTGGTTCACGTGCATCAATGATACACACGTGCTGCCTATGTAGTGTACTGTATAACAGTGATGTTGTCTTCAGCAACAGAGCGTTAATACTGGCCAGGGAGTACACAACGGGTAATGTTATTTATATCCTTCCACATTTTTCATTCCTGAACTATGTATTTCTTCGAATTTCGGCAATCGTCGGATGGTCGGATGACCCAGTGGAAAGCGCGATTGCCTTACATCGAAGACCGCCGGGGTTCGATTCCCGGTCGGACGTGAAAAAGTACGGATTCACCTGCCCAGTCACGTGGTTTTCTTAGGGTATTCCGGTTGCTCCCCTCATTATGACTCCCTTCGCGCTTCTATCGAGGCAAACCATCCTCGATATCCAGGGGTTCCCTCACTTTCTCTCTCTGATATCGTAACCAATGGAGTATCGAGGATGGACGCAAAGAGTGATTTGTATTAGCTGATAGAATTTGTTTCGCAATTGTTGTAAAATAAATAAAGTTTAGTTTTTAATATTCCACAGACCCTTTCAATTTACGTCACGTTTTATTATAGGGACCAAACCCTTACATTGTAAATAGCTGTGAATACTGTAAGTCGAGCGTTTATATTCCGGAGAACTGTTTCTTTTATTATACCTTTTTGTTTTCATTCGGAAGGTGTTTTTTCCGCAAAATTTCGAATTCATCTTTCGTTTACTATTAAATAACATACAATCGGCGCATTGGATTTCCTTTAGTCACAGTCCTTACTTATTGGCGGGG
>NW_018477332.1:0-1401 GCF_002113885.1 Mizuhopecten yessoensis | reverse complement strand
ACGAGTGGGGCCATGGGCAAAAACAATTTCATGTCTAATGTTACTAGTATTATGCTTAAACCGTTGAAAAATCACATGGATTTTGTTATCTGGGAATTTTTCGACATAAATATCAGAAAGAAGTAAAGTATTTTCCGGGGATCCCGAAAGGGTGATTTCGCCGACCCGAGCAAAAGCATTAAAAGCGAAAAGAAACATGGCTTGAAACAAAATTCGTGAATATACTGATTTTGCAGTCATACTGACGGCATGTACAATATCATTCAAAATGTGAACCGTTATGGGCAAGCGCATGTCTGAAGATGGTTGTAACCGGTTGGCTCCGGAAAGCAACTTTTTGATTAAAAATGAGTTAGTTGGATCATTATTGTTAAGCAGTTTGTGTGCGTAGCCAATAGCGGACAGATAGGTGGAGATAGTTCTGGGAGAAAACTTTTTGTGAAACAAGTGTGCTATAAAAAGAGCAATGTGAGCAGTGGTTACCCTCACACTAAATGGTTCAAAATTGTGAAGTAATGCAAACTCCTGAAAAACCCTTAAAGCTTTGTTATACACAGCTTGGGTAGATGGTGCTAGTGATGATATCAATAATTGTTCAATGACTGGAAGAAGTTGCTGGGAGCTAGGTGAACTGGAACTACAGCTGGCAGAGGATCTGCCCAAGGGGCCAGGGCCTTGAATCTGTGAATCTGTAACCGAGAAAGAGAGTCGGCTATTGTATTTCTATGACCCGGTATATGCCTGGCTTTAAATGACAAGTTAAGCCTCAAACATTTCAAAACCAAACAACGAACCATTTTTAGGAGGGTATCCTCCTTGCTTGTTTGCTTATTGATAACAGAGACAATAGCTTCGTTATCGGTATAAAACAAAATAGCATGATTTGCCCAAAGATGTCCCCACATATATACCGACAACAATATTGGGTAAAATTCTAAAATTGCAATATTGTAATGCTGATACATTTCAGGAAATTTACCAAAGAACCATCTATTGTTGAAGACTGCACCAAAACCAATGGTAGTTGAGGCATCTGTATAGAGATGTAAGATATCACTGGACAGAAATTTTTCATCTAGAAAAATTGTACGTCTGTTGAAGCTTTGAAAAAACTGGAGCCAAAGTGACAAATCAGCTTTTACCTCCGAGGTTAGTCTAATATGGTGATAAGGTTGATTCACACCTATTGTCAAATTTATAAGTCTTCTAAGAAAAGGACGCCCTGGTGTTACAACAGAGCAAGCAAAATTTAATAGCCCTATTAATGACTGTAGCTCTTTAAGAGTGCACTTTTTCTTGTTAAGAAATGATTCGATAGCTTCCCTGGCTTTCTCAATTTTTTCAACTGGTAAGGAGGAAGTCGAAGTAACACTATTTAGTTCTATGCCTACAAATGACATC
>NW_018477331.1:0-1401 GCF_002113885.1 Mizuhopecten yessoensis | reverse complement strand
TTTCAAGTTCTGTTGACCAGCCATGTCTGGGACTTGTGAGCCCCATGCAGGTTTGTCTTCAGAAACTTGAACCGAAGCATCCTTAACAGTGACATTGTCAACCGGCGCCTTGCCTCGAGTCACCTGTGCGTAAGAGGGTGTAGCAATGTCTGCACTCCCGACTATCCTCCTGGCCTCGGGGAAAGAGACACCTCGGGTATATTTAACCCGTAAAATCTCCCTCTCCCGGCTCCAGGTAGGGCAGTCGCGAGAAAACTATATATAAAATTGTTGGGCATAAAGAGACTAATGCAGTCATGATATTAGAATGGATCCCAGGGTCTGCCCCACCTTTGCAGACTTAACCCCTGGGTCATAACTTTGAAACGGTTGAGATCCCCACCCCAAAACTACTAATACAAATGCTGGGCAAAAAGAGACGAATGCAGTCATGATATTAGAATTGATCCTAGGGTCTGGCCACAACCTATGGACCTAGTTAATGAGTCACAGCTTGGAAACAGTTGAGATTCCCACCCCATAACCGTACATAAAATTGCTGGGCATGAAAAATTTGATACAGATATGCTACAAGGATTGGCCTTGGGGTCTGGCATATTCCCTTGGATCTCATTTGGAGAATATTTTGCCATGATTGCTTAGATATCCAGGTGAGCGATACAGGCCTTCTGGGCCTCTTGTAATTTTATGCCTTTTAATTCTTCAGAAGAAGTAGTTTGAACTGTTTGACATATTTGAACGCTGTGACCTTGAAAGTAAGTCAAGGGCATTTTCATTTGCAAACTTTGTTTGGCTCTTCCCAGGAAGCCACCTGCCAAATATCCAGATTTTATACCTTTCAGTTCCTCAGAAAAAGTTGTTCTAAGCGTTAGACATATCTGACGCCTGTGACATTGAAAATATGTCAAGGTCACTTTCATTTGCAAACTTTGTTGGGCTCTTTCCCAGGAAATAACCAGTCAAATATTAAGGTTCTATAACTTCCAGTTCTTCAGCAGAAGTCGTTTGAAGTGTTTGACATATCTGCCTCATGTGACCTTAAAAGTAGGTCAAGGTCATTTTCATACTCAAACTTTGTTGGGCTCTTTCCTAGGAAGCTACAAGCCAAATGTAAAGATTCTATACCTTTCAGTTCTTCAGGAGAAGTCGTTTGAAATGTCTGACACATTTGACCCCTGAGACATTGAAAGAAGGTCAAACTAATTTTCATTCTCAAACTTTGTTGGGCTCTATCCCAAAAAGCCACCAGCCAAATATAAAGATTCTATACCTTTCAGTTCTTCAGAAGAAGTCGTTGGAAGCATTTGACATATTTGACCCTTGTGACCTTGAAAGTAAGTCAAACTAATTTTCATTCTCTGTTGGGCTCTATCCCAGGAAGCCACCAGCCAAATATAAAGA
>NW_018477330.1:0-1401 GCF_002113885.1 Mizuhopecten yessoensis | reverse complement strand
TACGTTATATATCAACATCAAAAAACATTCCAAACAGAATAGTTAAATCATCTAGTGATTATAAACACATGTATAAACGTTTAGCCAGAGAGTTTGAATCTGTCTATTCTAGATACTTTGACCAAGAAAGTCACTGGTTTTTTAGTAAATATAGAAAATATGATTCTATAACTTCATTAGATGTTTGGACAGATATTCCGTTTCTGCAAGGATTTATCAGATGGCTTAGTGGTCAGAATGATGACAAAAACTTGTGCCATGAGATAAAGCTTGCCTTGTTAAATAAAGCATGTTCTTCTGGTTCAGAAGAATGTGCTTTATTCCTCCTGTCGGAGGGTGTGACACCTGACGAGGAGACACCGTTTTATGTGGTAAAGGGTGGGAGTGTGAGTGTGTTACGTAAACTACTGGAGTATGACGTCACTCAGACAGCGAGGTTAGACATGTCACGATCACCACATATAGTCCTAGCTAGTAATATCACTGTCCTACAGGAGGCGTGTTTTTTTGAGAGAGAAGAGATGGTGACCATGTTGTGTAACACTTACCCACACTTGGTACACGACACTGATGACTTGGGACAAAACACGCTCCATCTTGTGGCACTGACAGGAAACTGTGATATATTTAAAACAGTGGAAAGAGTTGTACTTGAATCCTTGTATAGAGTTGAGGACGAACATCATAAATGTAAGACAGTAGAAGGTCGTGTGGTTCACAGGAATTGTGTGTGTGCTCAGTACGTGTGTCAGTTAGTGAATAATGACGGGGAAACTGTGTTACATTATAGTTGTAGTGGGGGAGACATGGAGGTTTGTAAATATCTGTGTGAGTCGTACCCAGCACTAACTACAGCTGTAACTAATAACGGTATAACAGCGTTACATCGTAGTTGTTTGGGGGGACACATGGAGGTTTGTAAATATCTGTGTGAGTCGTACCCAGCACTAACTACAGCTGTAGATAATAACGGGGAAACAGTGTTACATTATAGTTGTTGTTTGAGGAGAGACATGGAGGTTTGTAAATATCTGTGTGAGTCGTACCCAGCACTAACTACAGCTGTAACTAATAACGGGATAACAGCGTTACATCGTAGTTGTTTGGGGGGACACATGCAGGTTTGTAAATATCTGTGTGAGTCGTCCCCAGCACTAACTACAGCTGTAGATAGTAAAGGGTATCATTGTCTACATTATATAGCTAGTTCGACGTCAGCTGTAGACCTGTTCACCGAGTGTGAAACTCATGTAAAACCGTACCTAGAATCTACAGGACGTAAGCATGACATCACAACCATACTAACCAATCGGGGAGAATCTGTTTTAGACTTGGCAAAGAGATGGACAGAGAGACGGGGGACAGAAAACAAGGCTTTGTATGAATATCTTGTCCAATTGT
>NW_018477329.1:0-1401 GCF_002113885.1 Mizuhopecten yessoensis | reverse complement strand
GAAGGTTATAAAAAATACACAAAAAGGTAATTAACAGAGGAAGGTTATTAGGAAGGTTATAAAAAGCACACAAAAAGGTAATTAAAAGAGGAAGGTAATATATAGGAAGGTTATAAAAAGCACACAAAAATGGTAATTAACAGAGGAAGGTAATATATAGGAAGGTTATAAAAAGCACACAAAAAGGTAATTAACAGAGGAAGGTAATTAGGAAGGTTATAAAAAATACACAAAAAGGTAATTAACAGAGGAAGGTAATTAGGAAGGTTATAAAAAGCACACAAAAAGGTAATTAACAGAGGAAGGTAATATATAGGAAGGTTATAAAAAATACACAAAAAGGTAAATAACAGAGGAAGGTTATTAGGAAGGTTATAAAAAATACACATAAAGGTAAATAACAGAGGAAGGTAATATATAGGAAGGTTATAAAAAATACACATAAAGGTAAATAACAGAGGAAGGTAATATATAGGAAGGTTATAAAAATACACAAAAAGGTAATTAACAGAGGAAGGTGACAAAGGAATATAACAGAATTTAAATTCTTCATTACTTGGAGCTTTGTAGCTAATGAGTGCTAACTATGTAGAGTGCGACGTATACACACAGCATGATATTAACACGTTATAATCACGGTATTAAACGGAATTAGAATAGAATGTCCTCGGTACAATATGTTACCAGCAATGTAAGTAGGTAAATAACTTTATTTGACGACAGTATTTCTGATACTTTAACATGCTTGGGCTACGAATACAATGCGTTTTAATGTCTTTTTGTATCAAATCTGCAAAAGCGACATTTGAGTACTAAACGAAATCACATTTTAAGTATTTTAAATGACAAGAAGAACACAATCTCTGTGTACAATGTTTAGATTCTGGCAAGTAAGGTTACATTACCTTCCTCGTCTATAGTATACACTGTAGTACTTAAATGAGGAATTTCTAAGCATGGATAATATCATGCTTGAAATTTACCCTCAGTATCGTTTGTATCACACAGAAGACCATATTTACGTACTCTCTGGTTTTGTTTGTTTTTGTTTTTTACACTCCCGCCACATGTATACGTGCGTAACAAGAGGTCACACAATACATAGTATACATTGATGGACATAGTACTCACATAATATGACACATGATACAATTCATACAATAACAACACGTTTCAATAATTCTTTTAGCTAAATTATTTTAGATATTAAGTAGCTTCGTTACTCTTTGTATAAATTTACTTACTTTTGTTAAGAGTACCGTGTTACAAATTGAGAACATTCCTTTCATTTTGATATAAGTTGGGTTAACATAATAATAATTTGGTATATAAAGTTGTCTAAGAGCTACAACAGGAACATTAGTACATTGGTATAAGTAGTGGTATTCGTCCCCAACACAG
>NW_018477328.1:0-1400 GCF_002113885.1 Mizuhopecten yessoensis | reverse complement strand
CTGTCAAAAATACCTTTAGAAGCCTTTGTCAGGTATGTATCTATGTATGACTCAAGACAGTTGTCACTAGTATTGAACTTCAATATTAACGCTATTAGCTCAAAAGCTTAGTAATAACATATACTAAATGATTTAGTTGTACGAATTCTTACAGACACAATGCTGAAACCCTCATTTAGATTAACAATAAAACCTACTTTTTTAGGGCTGAATGCAATGAATATCAAAAAGGACTTCAAGTTGTCTGCTAATTAAAAACAAAATTAATGCTTTTTATTTTATCATGAAAATGTTAAATGATTTTGTATTGGTCTGGTGAAAAGTTGGTCAGTGTCAGAATCCATGGATTAGAGATATGTATGTCTTACAATTAATACTGCCTGGATTAACAAGTTTCCCAGGTACCCATTGGAGCAGTATAACAAACTCACATAAAGATTTTGTCATTGCAATAAAAATTGAATATTTTAAGCCAAAATAAAACTTTTAGGAAAAACTATTTTTTACCAAAGGGAATCAGGACTTCGGCAGTCACTTACCAACTTTTAGTGAGGAGTTCATCAATACATTTACTGTTCCGCAGGTCAATCCAAACCTCGTCTAGGAGTATGTTACACCTGTAATTAAAATGTTTCATTTTACCCTTAACATACCACTTGCAAATATTTTTGGTGATGGTAATATTTGGCAATTTATCTCAAAAAGCAGAAAATGAATGATACACAATTTAAAAATTTAGCGAGCTTTCAAATGTTTCAAGATATTAGTTTGGTGCCCGATATAGTAAACACAACCAACACGAAAACAGTTGGTATCTGATGTTAGAAACATAGATAGAAGAAAATTTCCTGGCAAGAAATATTGCTGTAGATGACACCCAAAAAAGGTGGTGCAGCTAATATGTTCAGTAAGGATGGGAGCTCATCCAGAAAATCATATCCGCTGTAGTCAATACAGATTTCTCCATACAGTTTAATTTCTTACAATTCTAAAAGGACATCATAACTGAGACTTACCCAAGGTTCCCAATTTGTTTGAATCTGTCTGTTAGCAATTGAAATCTATCTTTCCTGATATTGTCCTCATCTTCCTCCAGTCGGTCATCAAATTCCTCCTTCATGTAACGCTTTCTTAACTGTTTCATGTAGTCACAGAAAGCAATGGTGTTGTTGATATTTGCAATCTACAGCAAAGTAAAAGCAGAATACAAGTCTATCTTTCTTTCTTTGCCAGAAGATACAAATAGCAAAATATATTTTGTAGTCTTTTTCATTTATGCATTGATTGGATTGGTTTATTTGTGTTTTACATCCTATTAACAGCAATGGTCATTTAGGGATGTGTCAGGTTTTTGGGGTGGAGGAAAGCCAGAGTTCCTGGAGAAAAACCACCGACCTATG
>NW_018477327.1:0-1400 GCF_002113885.1 Mizuhopecten yessoensis | reverse complement strand
GATTGGAGTAGACGAATGCTCAGTGTAGTTGATAACATAACGTTTGAAAAAGTCATGCCATCAATAGGAATTCACTGTAACTGTACGTATTTTTAAACATATAGTGACGTCATATGAAATAGTTTATTCATAGTCAAATAAAGTACATTTTGTTGATAAAAAATATACACTGATCTGAGAGTTATATCAGAATCGATGACACCAGGACTGGTCGGTGATTCTAGGGACCAAAACAGTGGGAATTCAAATTGTTTTAAAAACTTTAAACTCTCGGAAAGTTATACACTCAATATTTAAAGGGACTGGTTAATTCAAAATGAATTAATTAGTTAAGCAGGTTTATTATGAACGGTGTCAATACTCAAAAGAGATAAATGTGACCATCAAGGTTACGGCAAACTTCGGGACTAAACAATTAACCGGTAGAATCTGCCACCGTGTATTTTGAAAGATGAACGTAACAATCTCAAAATGAGAATAGGGGTAGTAACAGTGACACCCAACAGCGAATACAGAACCAACCAAAACTTTATATGATATTTCCAATGAGATCATGCTGGCAACCATAACACCTGGCAATAATCTCCATCATATGTCCTGAGAACCAGTGTGGTACGCTAACCTGTCAGCATTCCACAGTTATCACGGAAATCAAGATTTTTGGAAGAAGCCTGCAAATATAGAATCAACTGCGACACTCAAACATCGAAGATCGGAGAAGCAGGGATGTCACTAACAAGAAAGGGAAATATAGACCTCGTCACTCACATCAAAGAATTTGCTAGTTATCCATTTGTATTGGTAATGTTATTAGTAAACATCGGGGTAAGCAGTTGGTGTAGAAGAGCCGTTAGTGTCTTCTGTTTCAAGTCCAAGAGGTTTTATACGATCGACGAGATAAAAGACGCACCATCGATTTACATGTTCTGTCAAGATACATTGGATAACTTGGCAAACATATTAAAGTTAAGGTTATTAAACTTAAAATTTCGAAAGCTTTCTGAACGATCTGTTAGTACAATTAGGCACCGCTAATTAATGGTTGGCTAGCTTTAACCAGTGGTTAATGGAAAATTAAAGTTGTTGCCACTAAACACAGTGGTTTTCAAAGCAAAATGAATCCTCAAAACACATCAATCCCATCTGCATTAACATTTTTTTTATTGATTTTGTTGTATTCAAATCTTAAAATTTCCCCGAAACACGTTCATATAACATTTGCGCCTTTTTATTTTTATTGTGAGTCTTGTAGGTTTCTTTCACAAATTGCTAAAGATAACCAAAAAAAATATGGTAATATGCAATGCCTTGATGAATCATTCGCAAATATACAACACAATACACAATTAAAAGAGTCCCATCTTGCCAATTCGCTCACACACGCACACACAATCATTTCC
>NW_018477326.1:0-1400 GCF_002113885.1 Mizuhopecten yessoensis | reverse complement strand
TAGGGATTAGGAATTTTATCCTAATTTAGTCTGGAGCTTCCTTGGTCCAAGGGGACTCAATTTTTAATAAATTGTGGGTGTGGCTCCCCAGGGGGCAGAGGGCCAGGGCCCAATAGGGGTAATTGAGGTTAAACGTTTAAAATCCTTCTTTTACTGTAGGGATTAAGGGATTTAATCCTGATTTGGTCTGGAGCATCCTTGGGCCAAGGGGACTCAATTTTTAATAAATTGTGGGTGTTGCACCCCAGGGCCCACGGGCAGAGGGGTGGGGCCCAATAGGGAAAATAGAGGTAAAATTTTAAAATCCTTCTTCTGCTGTAGGGATTAAGGGATTTTATCCTAATTTAGTCTGGAGCATCCTTGGGCCAAGGGGACTCAATTTTTAATAAATGATGGGTGTGACCCCCCTGGGGACAGGAGGGCGGGGCCCAATAGGGGAAATAGAGGTAAACCTTTAAAATCCTTCTTCTACCATAGGGATTAAGGAATTTCTTCCCAATATGGTCTGGAGGATCCGTGGGCAAAAGGGACTCAATTTTGTATAAACAGTGAGTGTGCCCCCCCCCCCCTGGGGGCAGAAGGGCAGGGCCCAATAATAAAGGGACACATAGCAAATTCTTCAAAATCTATCTCCTGTAGGAATGACGGGATTTGTCCAAATTTGGTATGAAGCATTGTTGGGTGAAGGGGAACCAATTTTGTATAAACAGTGTGTCTGACCCCCCTGGGGGAAGAGAGGCCGGGCCCAATACGGGGTATAGAGGAATAGCTTTAATATCCATTTTTCTCCTGTCAGGATGAAGGTATTTTGACCAAATGGTGGGTCTGACCCCTGATATATGTACACTACCAGCAACATCTAGCCATTCCAACTTCAATTTTGCCAACATTTCACGGTGTGCGATACAGACCCTCGGGGCCTCTTGTTTATGCAAGAACTTGAGTAAATGTCCTTGGAAATAACGAAATTTGATTACTAGCTAAATTTGTTTATATAATAATTCATTAACAGTTCACATGACTTATCAGGTTGCTGAAACTTTTCTTTGTAAATATAGTAGAAAGTCTGATGACAAGAAGTTTTGTGTTTACTATCATATTGACATACAAGATTTAGTATTTATCTACTAATCATTAACGTTCCATTCAAATTTCATCAATATACAAGTCACGGAATTTATTCAAAATATGTTTCAGTCAAACTTTAATGTTTCAAAGTTTATGGGCAATCGTGAATAATTTGAATCAGAACGACTTCGGCTCACTAATATTGAACTTTGAACCTCATGACTTGTTGTAATTAATAATTTGAGGGATAAAAAACAAATTATATGGCAATTATTTTTTTTATTTTTAAAAATGCAAGTATGTTTACAACTGTTGAATTGTACCAAAAACAT
>NW_018477325.1:0-1400 GCF_002113885.1 Mizuhopecten yessoensis | reverse complement strand
CTAGTCAGAAATCTGTATACTTGGCTCCCTTAGTCAGAAATCTGTTTACTTGGCTGCCATAGTCAGAAATCTGAATTCTTGACTCCCCTAGTTAGAAATCTGTATAGTTGACTCCCCTGGTCAGAAATCTGAATACTTGGCTCCCTTAGTCAGAAATCTGTATACTTGGCTCCCCTAGTCAGAAATCTGTATACTTGACTCTATTAGTCAGAAATCTGTACACTTGACTCCCCTAGTCAGAATGCTGAATACTTGGCTCCCCTTGTCAGAAAAATGTATACTTGGCTCCCTTAGTCAGAAATCTGTATACTTGGCTCCCCTAGACAGAAATCTGAATACTTGACTCCCTTAGTCAGAAATTTGTATACTTGGCTCCCCTAGTCAGAAATCTCAATACTTGGCTCCCCTAGTCAAAAATCTGTATACTTGGCTCCCCTAGTCAGAAATCTGTACACTTGACTCTCTTAGTCAGAAATCTGTACACTTGACTCCCCTAGTCAGAATACTGAATACTTGGCTCCCCTTGTCAGAAAAATGTATACTTGGCTCCCTTAGTCAGAAATCTGTATTCTTGGCTCCCCTAGACAGAAATCTGAATACTTGACTCCCTTAGTCAGAAATTTGTATACTTGGCTCCCCTAGTCAGAAATTTCAATACTTGGCTCACCTAGTCAGAAATCTGTTTACTTGGCTCCCTTAGTCAGAAATCTGTATACTTTCCTCCCCTAGTCAGAAATCTGTATACTTGGCTCCCCTAGTCAGAAATCTGTATACTTGGCTCCCCTACTCAGAAATCTGAACACTTTGCTCCCCTAATCAGAAACCTGTATAGTTGGCTCCCTTCGTCAGAAATCTGAATACTTGGCTCCCTTAGTCAGAAATCTGTATACTTGGCTCCCTTAGTCGGAAAGCTGTATACTTGGCTCCCCTAGTCAGAAATCTGTATACTTGGCTCCCTTAGCCAGAAATCTGTATACTTGACTCCCCTAGACAGAAATCTGTATACTTGGCTCCCCTAGTCAGAAATCTGTATCCTTGGCTCCACTAGTCAGAAATCTGAACACTTGGCTCTCTTAGTCAGAAATCTGTATAATTGGCTCCCCTAGTCAGAAATCTGTATAGTTTGCTCCCCTAGTCAGAAATCTGAATACTTGGCTCCGTTAGTCAGAAATCTGTATACTTGGCTCCCTTAGTCAGAAATCTGTATACTTGACTCCACTAGTCAGAAATCTGTACACTTGGCTCCCCTAGTCAGAAATCTGTATACTTGGCTCCCCTTAGTCAGAAATCTGAATACTTGGCTCCCTTAGTCAGAAATCTGTTAACTTGGCTCCCCTAGTCAGAAATCTGAACAGTTGGCTCTCTTAGTCAGAAATCTGTATAATTGGCTCCCCTAGTCA
>NW_018477324.1:0-1399 GCF_002113885.1 Mizuhopecten yessoensis | reverse complement strand
AATTTGTTATGTACAAATAAGTAACTTTCGTGGGAAACACGTATTTAAATTTACTTGGAACGCATTATTGAATAAATGAACAAATAGCTTAATAAATACGCGAAACGTCTCTCTAATCTTATAGGTGCAACAATACTTTATACACTATATATAATTTGCATCCTTTGGCTATCAAATTATGTTCATCTTATGCTTTGCTGCTTCTTCACTTAAAATGCGATACCTATTTTGATTTGTCAACCATATATTTCCATTTCCAAGAAAGCAGAATGCAGGAAAATGATACATTTTATTCTTGTGTCTCTTGCACTGATTTTACCTTTTAAACATAATCACGTTGGTAATTGCGTTAAACTCCTGTTCATTCTTAAGTGTTAGACCATTTAAGTACGATTCTATATTATTGTAATTACGGTTTGATATTAAAAAACCTGCTTCAACCATTTTGCAATTATGTACGAGTCACAAATTTTATGTATAAATAACACGTTCTGTAATGGTATTTGATGCATTTGCTTGTCATTTAGCGAACAACAAATGTATTATTGAAATTTGCATTTGTAAATGAAATAATAATATATAAATCTGCAGTAAGTTCCTTCAAGATAAGATATTAAAACAAACTTTTTTCTTCATTAATAAACTATTTGTCATTCGGTTCCTTGTAGGTTACCTCAAAGAAATATGTTTCTGTGTACTTCTATTGTACCTCTTACATATATAGCGCGGTTTCACTTCTTTCCTTTGATTTTCAGGCTCACGTTCTTTACAATCTCTTGGTATCCGTAAGTAAACACTTTGATTCATTAACGGAAAATACAACATTCTTTATACGATACTTATTTTATTTGGAACGCGAATGAAGAGGTTCAATTTCTACGAAATCGTAAAACAGCAAAATAATACTCGTTCTATTTGTGTCTCTTGCATTGATTTTATCGTTTAAACATAATAATGCTCTTATTGCTGGTGACACGTCGTTATATCTAATTGTTGATGTATCTTATACAGTTGCTGATATATTTAATACAGATCGTGATAAAATCTATAAGTGGGACAAAAATGACTCAAAATGTAGAAGAAATCGAGAGAGATCAACATGTATTGCCCAGTCTTAACGTTTTGGTTAAGTAAAGCAAATATTTAAATGTTGATTAAATGTAATAAATAAAGACCCTTAAATGCTTTCATAGTGATATGATTACGTATTATTTAATGGAACATCAATGTATATCTTGTTATATGATTCTTACCACGTCAATTTTGTGCAAGAAGTCCCTCGTACAAATTACATTACAGAAATCGTCGCATTTGTTATTTGATTAAATAACGTTCGATGACACGCGATGTGGGATTTTTTTTTTAATTTCAACTTTGTTATTTCTTCACTTAACATACA
>NW_018477323.1:0-1399 GCF_002113885.1 Mizuhopecten yessoensis | reverse complement strand
ATCATCATAGCAGTGCGGTGATGTCTTCACCATCTACAGAATACTTAGATTCTCTGTGATGTAATGTGGTGTAATGTGGTGTTATGTGATGTAATGTGGTGTAATGTGGTGTGATGTAATGTGGTGTAATGTGATGTAATGTGATGTAATGTGATGTAATGTGATATGTGATGTAATGTGGTGTAATGTAATGTGATGTGGTGAACTGCTGGAGGTTTTGTTTAATGCCTCATGCATTAACACTCACTGTACCATCAGAATTTAAATAATAGAAATGACACCACAGCATTCTTAGGTCGCACCGAAAATAACAGACATGATGTCAAAATGATAACATTTAACAGATCAGAGATGGGAATTCTTAATAAATAATAAAGTATATATACCTGCAGAGCTATTTTCACATTTATATGGGATAAATACACTGTAAAGTGTAGTTTTGTCAGATAATTAATAACATGTTCATCGATTCATTAACATCAAATTCACATCTGCATGAACCCCCAAGAAATAAACGTAAAAACAAAACTGCCAATAAAATAATTTTGCTTGCAGTTATAAGTTTTATCAACATAAACAAATCTCATTTAGGTTTGACTTGTATTCTTTGACTCGGTTTACGGGAAATAAACATTGTCCTGAGATTATTTCCTGTATGTGACTCCTCTTTCTTAATCTCCACGGAGACAACATTACAAGACACCGTAACTATGGGATTGTATGTAAAGGAATAGTACAACCGGTAGTGTGTGTCAGGCCCCCGTGCTTATAACAGGACTTCATATTAATATTATAATATGTTCAGCTTTACAATCAAAATGTCACTTTTGAGCATCATCTTTTCAAGGTCTATGATCTTTGACAAAGATTGGACTTTGATCAAATCATCAATGGAATGGAATTAGTGTAGAAAATTAAATGACCCAGATGACAGAAATATGAAGTTGAATGACCAGCAATACTTGCTGTGATCTAGAAATTATAAAATCTTAACGTAACATATGGTCCTGATGTGAGATCAATTCTATCACACCATCCTTATATCATACAGTTCAAATGCAATTTGAATTCTTTTTAAGATACATAATGTGAAACTCAGAATGGTAAACTTTTTATGTTGTCCATATCAAAATGATGTAAAAAAAAAATAAGAATTTCAAAATTTCTTTTCCAAGGTAATTTTTCTAGGCTGTCACTTCTTTCAATTGCAGGGGTGAATTTAACAAAATGTGGAAAAGAAAATTTGATGTGAAAAACAAATATCGCTAGACAATAAATAGATACTTAGTAACTGAAGAAAAAACAAGATTTGGTATGTAAACAGCTGTATATAAAAGAAACTGATATTAAAAAAACATAAAAAATCCAAAAAACATTATACTTTGATCATGATGGGAGG
>NW_018477322.1:0-1399 GCF_002113885.1 Mizuhopecten yessoensis | reverse complement strand
ACAAGGTTACATGTAAATCATGGAAGTCCGTCGCTACCCAACCCTCACGAGGTTACATGTACACGAAGCCACTACCCAACCCTAACGAGGTTACATGTACACGAAGCCGCTACCCAACCCTTACGAGGTTACATGTAGATCATGGAAGTCCGTCGCTACCCAACCCCTTACGAGGTTACATGTAAATCATGGAAGTCCGTCGCTACCCAACCCTCACGAGGTTACATGTACACGAAGCCACTACCCAACCCTAACGAGGTTACATGTACACGAAGCCGCTCCCCAACCCTTACGAGGTTACATGTACACGAAGCCGCTATCCAACCCTTACGAGATTACATGTAGATCATGGAAGTCATTTGCTACCCAATCCCTTACGAGGTTACATGTACACGAAGCCGCTACCCAACCCTTACGAAGTTACATGTACACGAAGCCGCTACCCAACCCTAACGAGGTTACATGTACACGAAGCCGCTTCCCAACCCTTTCAAGGTTACATGTACACGAAGCCGCTATCCAACCCTTACGAGGTTACATGTACACGACGCCGCTTCCCAACCCTTTCAAGGTTACATGTACACGAAGCCGCTATGCAACCCTTACGAGATTACATGTAGATCATGGAAGTCATTTGCTACCCAATCCCTTCCGAGGTTACATGTACACGAAGCCGCTATCCAACCCTTACGAGATTCCATGTAGATCATGGAAGTCATTTGCTACCCAATCCCTTCCGAGGTTACATGTACACGAAGCCGCTATGCAACCCTTACGAGATTACATGTAGATCATGGAAGTCATTTGCTACCCAATCCCTTCCGAGGTTACATGTACACGAAGCCGCTTCCCAACCTTTACGAGGTTACATGTACACAGAGCCGCTACCCAACCCTTACGAGGTTATATGTACACGAAGCCGTTACCCAACCCTTACGAGGTTACATGTACACGAAGCCGCTTCCAATCCCTTACGAGGTTACATGTACACGAAGCCGCTTCCCAACCCTTTCAAGGTTACATGTACACGAAGCCGCTACCCAACCCTTACGAGGTTACATNCGCTACCCAACCCTTACGAGGTTACATGTACACGAAGCCGCTACCCAACCCTTACGAGGTTACATGTAGAGCATGTGAAGTCCGTCGCTACCCAACCCCTTACGAGGTTAAATGTAAATCATGGAAGTCCGTCGCTACCCAACCCTGACGAGGTTACATGTAAATCACGGAAGTCCGTCGCTACCCATCCCTTACGGGGTTACATGTACACGAAGGGTTACATGTAGAGCATGTGAAGTCCGTCGCTACCCAACCCCTTACGAGGTTACATGTACACGAATCCGCTACCCAACCCTTACGAGGTTACATGTAAATCATGGAAGTCCGTCGCTACCCA
>NW_018477321.1:0-1398 GCF_002113885.1 Mizuhopecten yessoensis | reverse complement strand
TTTTGACTTACAATATCTATAATTCTACAATAAGCTGACTTTTTTGTGTCCGATATCTATAATTCTACAAAAAACTGATTTTTTTTTTCGACTAATGATATCTTACAATTCTACAATATTAAGCAGACATCTACTTTTGATAAATACAGCTATAATTTTACAATTAAAGACATTTACCTGTGACTTATATATCTAACAATAAGTACACATCTACCTCTAACTAATAGATCTATAATTCTACGTCAAGATGGTCGCTCTAATTAACTCTTAAAAGGATTTAAACAGGAAACTAGCGAGTTTTAAAAGTACGAGAACATTTTTATAAATAATCAAAAACCTGTAAAAGTCAAGCAAGCAGATTTTCAAGCTTGGTACATGTATATTGTGCTACGCAATTAATTTGCTGTCATTTTTAAGCATGTGGATTGTAGTAGTGTATAAAATACAGACGCGCATAGGACGTGTCCAACTAGTACACAATACTTTTGATTTTTTCAAACAGGCTGCAGCGGCAGATGTTCTTCAATCTAAGGTGGAGTAAGAAACTCATGTGAAATTCTATTTTTTACTTTAATTTTTTTTTAATAAATCTCCAAACTATCAGAACCAAAATATTTTGCCAAAATTTGAAGAGAAAACAAATCATTAATTATGACTGCCTTTTCCGGGATTTCTCGATAACATAGCATTGTTCTTTGTGAAATAACATGGAATTATATAACACACCTAACAAAGAAATCAAATACATATGAGTTGGGTTTTTTAATTGCATACTAGCATAAGCATTGATAAAATGAAATACCATATTTTACTAATAAGTGAAAATTTGTCAGGTTTCAAAAAGACAGGTATATCTTGGACGTGTCATTTATATCATATCTAATGAAACATGTCATAAATATCAACGGAATAGTTTTTAATGTTAAAATCTTAATGTTGTCCATACATGATCCTAGGACTTATGCATGCTGGAGAGCTGGATAATGTCGGTGACCGACGCGTTACCTCAGACTTTTCTTCACCGCTAGGACCAAGTCCCTCGTCAGGCGACTCCTTTGCCAGGGTGTCTATCGCTTCACTTGACCGTGATGATTCTTCCTTGGCCTTAATAACCTCTGCCTTCGAGGGTTTCGGAGAGGTGAGTGGCAGAGATTTGGGAGGAGATCTTGGCGGAGACGGAGATGGGGCCGGAGATTTACGTGGTGAAACCTCTGGAGATTTCTGTGGTGAAACCTCCGGAGATGGGATTCCTGTAATTTCCTCCTTCTCTTTGATGACTGGAATTTGAGTGGTTTGTTCGGGAACAGGTGGTTTTTCATCTAGTATTGCTGGTTCTGGTTTCGTTTCCACTGGCTCCGGTTTCGTTTCCACTGGCTCTGGTTTCGTTTCCACTGGCTC
>NW_018477320.1:0-1398 GCF_002113885.1 Mizuhopecten yessoensis | reverse complement strand
TATGCTAACTAGATAGGGCGCTATATCAAATGCTGTATATTATTAGTATTATCATAGAAAAGACAGGAAATACAAGAAACGAAAAAGATCACAAGTGTTGCAATTTGGCAGCAGATCAACTTTGATCTCTTTTATGTCCGCTTCGAAGAAAAAACGGAAAAAATCCAGAAATTTTTGAGAACGGGGGTTTTAACTTAACATTATACCATGATAGTTATTCGTATTTTGTTTTTATCGCTAGAGTTTTGAAAAAAGCACTAAGATATGCCCTATCTAATATGAATGATGTGTCAAAGACATTGATTTATTTCGTTTTAAATCCCAGAAACAATCTACGGGTACAGGTATTCTTTTGGATTTAAGAATGAATATCAACTGTGTTACATGGAAAAAAATATCCAGATCAGTATTAGATATAATGTTAATATTACATTATTGGTGGTTATATAAGTGCACTACAATATCACGTTGATGTTGCTTTCAATTTGAATAGACTTTGTTTTCATATTCCAATAGTGGCACAACTAAAGTCCTTGGAACATTTAGAAGTGACAATATACAATCAAGGACGACCACAAACGGAAAAATGGTCAACCAGATAGCCGCTCTAACTGGATTCAGGTTGGTCGGTTCCGACACGGTCTTTTTGAAATGCACCATTAACGTGTGCGCCCATGATTGTGTGAGTATTTATAGTAACATATGTGTTTGTCTCTTAAATTAGAACGTTATCAATACAAAAGCTAGCTATGCCTGCTATACCTAACCTTCCTGAAAATAACATTGTTTATAAAAAATTCTGTTCACAATGCTTAACAGTTTATTTAGTATTATTTCAATTTTTTCACAATTATTTTCATCAGGTCTAATGCAGATATAATTCCAGGTAACCAAAGAAAGTTACTTTGTTGTGTTCGTTTTGTATTTTGATACTTTCATCCTTTATAGCCGACCCCAAGTTCAAGCCCGACCAGAAGTCAGAGCCCGACCCCAAGTCAGATCCACGCCGCAAATCAGAGCCCGACCCCAAGTCAGAGCCCGACCCCAAGTCAGAGCCACGTCGCAAGGCAGAGCCCTGCCCCAAGTCAGAGCCACGCCGTAAGTCAGAGCCCGACCCCAAGTCAGAGCCACGCCGCAAAGCAGAGCCCGACCCCAAGTCAGAGCCACACCGCAAGTCAGAGCCCGACCCCAAGTCAGAGCCCGACCCCAAGTCAGAGCCACGCCGCAAATCAGAGGCCGACCCCAAGTCAGAGCCACACCGCAAGTCAGAGCACGACCCCAAGTCAAAGTGACGCCGGAACTCAAAGAAAGAGTAAAAAACGAAAAGGTGGCAAGCACCCATCAACTGTTCATTATGCAACGTTGAAATTAACCGTCCGTGACACATTATTAGGCACG
>NW_018477319.1:0-1398 GCF_002113885.1 Mizuhopecten yessoensis | reverse complement strand
TTTTTTCTACTCTCCGCTAAGGTTTCGCTTGCAAAGTTAAAACTCAAAGACTGCTTCCTCACCCCTCTGCAATTATATTGATGTAAAAACCATCTTCGATTATTGAATAAAATGTTGTTTAGACTAACGTCAGGTTAGGTAAATATCAATCCTGTTGCCAGAATAATATGACCGGGCGGAATGCTATGCTTGGTGTCCTCGGCATAGTATTTCAGTGAGATAGCACCATGAAATCGGCATCAGTTCCGTGCTATCACAAGGAGGCAAGTACACCAACATACCATATCTACAGAACACAATCACGCAAGCACACATACACAACACACATGAAGGCATGTCTTTAAATGACCTTAGCTGTTAATAGGTCGTGAAACAAAATAAAACCAAACTTTCACTCACAAAGCGATGATTACAAGGACACGTCGAGAAGGTACACATGTAACCGAATAACCATTAACAGTGTGTAATAGGAGAGGAAAACGCACGCCAAGACCGGGGTTCGAGCCTGGAACCTCTTAACTCTAGGCGGAAGATCTAACCAACACAGCTACCTGGTCGTCGATCATTCCTCCTTACTTTTCATAAGAGCCCGGCGGTTCGGGTATCCCCTTGCCAAGCGTACACACAGTACTTGAAACAATGTTTGGTCATAGGCACCACCGTAACAGGAGTAGACACATGGACGGCCAAACTTGAATTCAAACCTGGGATCTTTTGTACCAGTTGAGCTACCTGTTCGCTGGTGATCGAAAAAGTCCAGTTCCTCAACAACAAGAACATTCTTTAGATTTCATGCACGTTTCCAATGAAAAAGGATAGCATTCCACAGATGAATCTACAAATCAATATTTACTCGTCAGCACCGTAACAGAGACTGGATTTCCTGATTTGACTAGCAGAGGAAGGGGTTCTAACGAAGGTAACCAGGCTTGTGGTTCAGTTGATACTGGTATTTGTGACAACAAATCGGCGAAATGATAATGATGCTGTCTAACGCTCTACTTCAGTAGGGAGCTTTCAAATTGAACCAATAATGTAAATAAATAACTTATTTACATATACTTTTACCATGATATATGAGTATCGCAGGCCTAGGTATTTTTGTATAAGTATACATGTTCATCAATATTGATAAGCGTTCACCGATACTGAAGATTTTTAAATAAAAGTTTAAATTGGTATTCAAAGCCTACTGATGCTCATACTTATTTAGATTTTTATTCAAATCATACTAAACATATTAAAATTAATATACCTTTTAATCTCGCATCTAGAATTGTGACAATTTGTAAGTGACCCCAATATGCTGGATGTGCGACTTAAAGAACTAATATTTTTTCCTGAAGTCGCAGCATTATCCGGACGAAATTATTCGTAGTGGTGTAAATAGAGCTATAG
>NW_018477318.1:871-1398 GCF_002113885.1 Mizuhopecten yessoensis | reverse complement strand
GATGACAGTATCATTGTTTAGTATAGATGACAGTATCATTATTTATTATTGATGACAGTATCATTGTTTACTATAGATGACAGTATCACCGTAAAGTATTGATGACAGTATCATTGTTAAGTATTGGTGACATTATCACTGTTAAATATAGATGACAGTATCATTATTTAGTATTGATAACAGTAACATTATTTAGTATTGATAACTGTATCTTTATTTAGTATTGATAACAGTATCATTATTTAGTATTGATAACAGTATCATATTTAGAATTGATGACAGTATCATTATTTAGTATTGATGACAGTATCATTATTTAGTATTCATAACAGTATCATTATTTAGTATTGATGACAATATCATTATTTAGTATTGGTGACAGTATCATTGTTTAGTATTGATGACAGTATCACTGTTTAGTATTGATATCAGTAACATTATTTAGTATTGATAACAGTAACATTATTTAGCATTGATAACTGTATCTTTATTTAGTATTGATAACAGTATCATTATTTAGTATTGAT
>NW_018477318.1:0-582 GCF_002113885.1 Mizuhopecten yessoensis | reverse complement strand
TGACAGTATCATTATTTAGTATTGATGACAGTATCATTGTTTAGTATTGATGAGAGTATCATTGTTTAGTATTGGTAACAATAGCACTGTTTAGTATTGGTGACAATAGCATTGTTTAGTATTGGTGACAGTATCATTGTTTAGTATTGATGACAGTATCATTGTGAAGTATTGGTGCCAGTATCATTATTTAGTATTGATAACAGTATCAACATTTAGTATTGATGACAGTATCATTGTTTAGTATTGATAACAGTATCATTATTTAGTATTGATGACAGTATCATTGTTTAGTATTGATAACAGTATCATTGTTTAGTATTGATAACAGTATCATTATTTAGTATTGATAACAGTATCATTATTTAGTATTGATGACAGTATCATTATTTAGTATTGATAACAGTATCAACATTTAGTATTGATGACAGTATCATTGTTTAGTATTGGTGACATTATCACTGTTACGTATAGATGACAGTATCATTATTTAGTATTGATAACAGTATCATTTTTTAGTTTTGATGACAGTATCAATGTTTAGTATAGATGACCGTATCATTATTTAGTATTGATGACAGT
>NW_018477317.1:0-1397 GCF_002113885.1 Mizuhopecten yessoensis | reverse complement strand
AAACAAACAAACAAACAAACTCCCCACAAGGCATCTGGTCATGTGCTCAATAATTCGGCCGAAGGAAAATTCCTCATGCAGTGTCCGTTGTAAACCATTAAATACCTCATTCGCGTTTAATGGCGTTTCAGCGAGAGGATACTATAAACTAAGGTTTTAGATGCTACGGTCGGATATAACAGCACAACAATGATATGTTTCTCTCATATATAAATACATACAAAAACAGGAGACATTAAAACCCAAACAAAACCGCAGTGTTTATGGGCAGAGGGTTATCTGGAGCTAGGTACGGGAATGTCGACGTCTTAATAGTACACATATTGGCATATTTTAAAATCACAGCAGAGCCAGGTCTGTTGTTCGTGTGTGTCATGATATTAAGTAATAAAACAAGCCCGGTGGTGTCATAAAACCTTGCCCTAATTTCGTGATGTTATATCTAACAGTAATCTTACAGATAAATGTCAAAATTATGGCCTAAAATCGAATTTTCCTCAAGAATTGTGTCACTTAAAAAGGATAAAATTCTCTCAGGATTTAAAAATGCATCAATTCTAATGGTTGGTATAAGCTCGCCATTTAAAAATGTATCTCGGTATATGAGCATACTGTCATGCTGGACTAGATTGAAGACCACGGGCTGCTCAGATATTATCACGAGGTCCTTTACGCCAGAGACAGATCCCAAAGTATTATAGAACACAGTACAGTTAAACCTCGTTATACTGCCATTATGTGTCTAGCGAAGTTTGTCTTTATAAAGGGATTTGTCGATATATGGAGGGGGATATATAAAGGAATTCGGAAAAAAAACAAAAGGGACATTGAAATTAGTGGGTTTGGTTTGGTTTTATTAAGTTTAACGTCCTATTAACAGCTAAGGTCATTTAAAGGCGTGCCTCCGCGTGTGTTGTGTACGCGTTCCTGTATGTGTGTGTGTGCTGGAGAGAGGGACATTCGTTGGCAGTAAACGAGGTGGCAAATGATCTTGAGACATCATGTTGTGATTGCATTTTGTGATGTACTGTTTTTAATGCCGCTAATCGTTTCTTAGAAAAGCTCTTCAAAAATAAATGTGTGATATGTTTCTGGTTTATTTGAATGTAAACTTACTTGATTGCAACTGTTCATTATCTTAGTTTAATGACTTGATAAGCTAAATGTACCCCCAAAGTACAAATGGTAAACCGATTAAAATGTATCTGTTTAAAAGGTAAATCAACTTTTGGAATAGAAGTCTACGAAACGTATATGATGTCATGCTTTATAAATGTCAATTTAATATATTGCCAATAATTACAGTGTCAATAAATCCCGCTTACTGGGTAACGTACACAAAAATGCAATATACTCAACAGAATATTATGTTTTATTTTGGAACATGAATCATTAAT
>NW_018477316.1:0-1397 GCF_002113885.1 Mizuhopecten yessoensis | reverse complement strand
GAAAAATATATTCAAGTTAATCCTTATAATTTAATCTTCTATACAAAATCTCTGTGGAAATCCACTTTTATTGATGGAATCTTTTCTTTTAGAAATTGTTGCGCTGCTGTATTAGCCAATCAAAAGCGACGTTAAAAACGGCGACGTCATTTTTTTTACGTTAATGGCTGATAACATACATTTTTAAGCCAATGAAAATGGTGTTACAAGCAAGATTAAATCATTGTTATATAAAAAAAAACATACGACATTGAAGTCATGTTATTCAATCCATTTAGGAAAGAACCAGAGGTATACAAGTTTTATACCGTATATTTCAAAAGAAGAAAGAAAAGCTGGTCATAGTTCTTTCCTGTGTACCTTGCTAAATATGATGAATCGAAAGTAATAGTACATTTTCTTTTTGATCTGATAGAGGTCAAAACACTCCTTGTTTACCTACTTAACACGTATCGATATTCAATAGATGAACTCGTCAAAGCATGTGTTTTACTTCAACAAGCCAAGTCATTAGTGAAGTTACCGAGTCACATGTCATGGTATAGCGCCATCCGGCTATAATTAATGGCGTGTTAGCTATAATGCTTACAGCTTTGCGCCAATTAGACTCCATCCCTTGCACGACGTTTGACGACTTAATACCTATAATGAAATAAAAACACGTCATTTCTTGATTTAAAAAATACATTCATGATAGCAAATTGATCGCTCCAGTTGCTGTCCGTTGCGTGTAGGAGTGTCGATTAAGAAGTAGATCTATACAGATGCACCTGAGTTAGGCCTCTCTCATACTTTTCTGATTGTGGATTGATCTGACAACAAACCATGTAAATGTTTAGCTCCTCAGTGCAATTTTCGTGTGATAAGATAGGGCGATATATACATAAGTTATTAAGAAATGTATTAAAGTTGTATATTTTTATCCACAGCGGTTTCTCAACGATTTGCAGTTCCTCCTCGTTTCTATCTATACCTCGAATTAGTTGATTTACAAGCTACATAAAACACGAGTTTACTAAGTACAAATTGTAAACTAACTGATGAAAGTTAGAGAAACGCAACAACAAGCAATTAAGAGTATCTAGGCTTTTCTACCAAAAAACTACGTTTTGATTGGAAATGCAGAATTCTTTTGTCCGATTGGAGAAGCCATATTGCCATGAAACATGACGTCACAGAAGGAGATGTCGGTCGCAAGTTATAGTTACGTGAAGCTATAATAGGAGATGCTGTCGGTCACAAATAAATAAATACGTGATATTAAATAGAGGGTGTCGGTCGTAAATTATAGATACGTGATGTCACAATGGGGATGTCGGTTACAAAATATAGGCACGTGACGTCACAATATCAGTTGGTTAGCGTTATAATGTAAAGGAAAAAGAGAAAATAGCCCA
>NW_018477315.1:0-1397 GCF_002113885.1 Mizuhopecten yessoensis | reverse complement strand
ATAGACCTACAATTAAGTTTTGGTCAACCTACTTGATCAGACTTATTTCAAGGCTACACAGACCTGCAATTAAGTTTTGGTCAACCTACTTGGTCAGAATTATTTCAAGGCTACACAGACCTACAAGTTTTGGTCATTGTACTTAATCAGACTTAGGCTACGTCGACCTTCAAGTTTTGGTCACCCTACATGGTCAGAAATAGGGTTGAAGAGACCCATACTTGCCAACAAATCAAACTTTCCATGGGGGAAAACCATGTGACAGTTTCTGAAATGTCAAAATATTTATAGAAGTAATTGAGTTTGAGCAAAGAGTAAGATGTGCAGATATTTTTATGATTTCAAAAGTCAACACGGTACTGGGCACCATACTCTGTCAGACAACGAAGAGCTGCTGACCTGTGTTGGAGTGGATGTGCTCAGGTGTACTCAGGTGTACTCAGGTGTAAATGGCCCCCAGTCACGATTTACTACACCACAGGTGTAAAGTACGGGACCGGATCATCTGTCACACTAAACACCTGATCACTTTACTGTTATAGCACGCATGATCTTCTTTTATACCACTAATATAATGACCATTGCATTGTGTATTAATATGTCTGTTATATTAGTTCTTGGGTCTAGATCACTCTGACCATTGTGGACAAGTGTCACATTCCTGTCTGGTTCTCAATACACACATAGGTCATATAGAAGTTAGATCAAATACCTCATACACTATTATAGTATATACTGTTTTTGATATGAAGTGCTATGCTGCATCAAGTCTTAATGATTCAGAAATGGGGCATTTATTTGCTGTGGTTCTTCCAATCGCATTGTCTATCATATAACTGCTAATATTTCACTCCAATCATTGGATAAACAAAAGAGTTTTAACTCAAAAATAGTTTTGACAAGTCCACTGAGGCCAGAAGGATATCATATTTAGAAGCTTCTCAAGTCAGAATTTAGCCCAGTAACCAATTTGTATCCAAAATTCTCTAGCCTCCGAGTGGACTGATGTCAAAATTATATTATATTGAGCTAGGTTAGAAATATGAGGTATTGATCACTCCAGATGTATCGAGATATGAAATATCATCTTCTATGACGATATGTTGAGAACATTAAGTCAAAGAGGACCGTCTAGGTTACTAGCCCTGCTCTGGGTTTTATAGAAACTACAGCACAATCCTTCTAACGAAGGACATATATCATAACATTGGAAGTTGAATGCTCGTAAATTGATTCCTGTATATTAGCCTTAATTTGATATGTATGCAGTGCAAACATTTCTTGTTGACACATAATAGGTTAATCCCGAATCAATAATTTGGAGTTAAGGTTAAATAAGGGATATAGGCCAAGTATTAACTCATTCACCCTTGAAATTTCATAATGAACTATTCCAA
>NW_018477314.1:0-1397 GCF_002113885.1 Mizuhopecten yessoensis | reverse complement strand
ATCATTCATGCAAAGTTTCAATGAAATCCACCTGTTAGTTAAGGATGAGTTTTCCGGACAAGTTACTGTGGACGACAGACAGACAGACAGACAGACAGGGTGATTCCAGTATAGCCCAAGTTGAGAGTTGGTATTCGAGGTTCGGGAATGTGAGCCTCTGGAGAGAGAAGCAAGGGAAGGCCTCGGTCGGAGCTAGGGGCCAGGGATGGCGCGGGTAGAGAACTTGGTGTGTTTTAAACTACCTGTTTGATGTTGTAACTCTATATCATCTGGATGCTTGTAAATTTGCTGTTGTGTTCCAGAACTATGTTAAAAGGGACATTTACTTAATTTTGGAGATCTTGCAGAGAGAGAGAGAGCCTACTCCAAGATAGGGGTATAGTCTCTGATTTTACAATGACTGGTTAAACGTTTTCACTACATGACTATTCCTCGTCCTCACTTGACGTCATAAAGTTATTGTAGACGCTAGATACGGACACGCCTATACTATTCAGGATTGGGGAGTAATCCGATTCCGGCCAAAGCTTTTTTAATATTGATTCCTTCAGTTTGAATCGCTAATGGTTTCTGCTTCATGATTAAACAAATTCTTAAATCATTTGCAGAAAACTTTAAGAAGTTGCAGTTGTTTCATTTTGGCTGACTGGCTGGTCCAGCACAATCCTTTTCGCTGATTGGTTGGTTTCAGCTCAATTATTAGCTCAATTCTTTTAGCTGACTGGCTGGTTTCAGTAATATCCTGTAAGCTGACTGGCTGGTTTCAGCCATAACCTATAGGCTAACTGCCTGGTTTAAGCCCAATCCTGTAGGCTGACTGGCTGGATACAGCTCGATTCTGTAGGCTGACTGGCTGGATACAGCTCGATCCTGTAGGCTGACTGGCTGGTTTCAGCCCTATCCTATAGGATGACTGTCTAGTTTCAGTCCTATCCTGTAGGCGGAATGGCTGGTTTCAGGCCTATACTGTAGGCGGCATGGCTGGTTTTAGCCCTTCTGGCTGGGTTCAGCCCTATCCTGTTGGTTGACTGGCTGGTTCCAGTTCTATCTTGTAAGCTGAATTGTTTGTTAAAACTCTAACCTGTAAGCTAAATGGCTGTATTCAGCCCTATCATGAAGGCGGAATGGCTGGTTTCAGCCCTTTCCTGTAGGCGGCATGGCTGGTTTAAGCCTTATCCTGTAGGCTGACTGGCTGGTTTCAGCTCTATCTTGTAAGCTGAATTGCTTGTTACAACTCTTTCCTCTAAGCTGAATGGCTGGTTTCAGTTATATCCTGTAGACGGAATGGCTGATATCAGCCCTATCATGTAGGCCGACTGGCTGGTTTCAGGCCTATCCTGTAGGCGGAATGGCTGGTTTCAGCCCTATCCTGTAGGCGGAATGACTGGTTTCAGCCC
>NW_018477313.1:0-1397 GCF_002113885.1 Mizuhopecten yessoensis | reverse complement strand
TATAAATCATATACATATTAGATATTAAATGTGTACATGTATAAAGCATATATATATTAGATATAAGATGTGTTCATGTATAAATCATATACATATTAGATATTAAAAGTGTACATGAATAAATCATATACATATCAGATATAAGATGTGTACATGTATAAAGCATATACATATTAGATATTAAATGTGTACATGTATAAATCATATACATATCTGATATAAGATGTATACTTGTATGATTTATACAAGTATACATCTTATATTAGATATGTATATGATTTATACATGTACACTTTTAATATCCAATATGTATATGGTTTATACATGTATACATCTTATATCTAATATGTATACGATTTATACATGAACACATTTAATATCTAAAATGTATATGATTTATACATGTACACATCTTATATCTAATATGTATATGATTTATACATGTACACATTTAATATCTAAAATGTATATGATTTATATATGTACACATCTTATATCTAATATTTATATGATTTATATAGTACACATCTTATGTCTAATATATATATGATTTATACATGTATACATCTTATATCTACTATGTATATGATTTATACATGTACACATTTAATATCTAATATATATATGCTTTATACATGTACACATCTTATATCTAATATGTATATGATTGATACATGTACACTTTTAATATCTAATGTGTATATGATTTATACATGTACACATCTTATGTCTAATATATACATATTAGATATAAGATTTGTACATGTATAAATCATATACATATTAGATATAAGATGTGTACATGTATAACTCTTATACATATTAGATATTAAATGTGTACATGCATAAATCAAATACATATTAGATATTAAAAGTGTACATGTATAAATCATATACATATCTGATATAAGATGTATACATGTATAAATCATATACATATTAGATATAAGATGTGTACATATTTAAATCATATACATATTAGATATAAGATGTGTACATGTATAACTCTTATACATATTAGATATTAAATGTGTACATGCATAAATCAANTTAGATATTAAATGTGTACATGTATAAATCATATACGTATTAGATATTAAAAGTGTACATGTATAAATCATATACATATTAGATATAAGATGTATACATGTATAAATCATATACATATTAGATATTAAATGTGTACATGTATAAATCATATACGTATTAGATATTAAAAGTGTACATGTATAAATCATATACATATTAGATATAAGATGTATACATGTATAAATCATATACATATTAGATATTAAATGTGTACATGTATAAATCATATACGTATTAGATATTAAAAGTGTACATGTATAAACCATATACATATTAGATATAAGATGTATACATGTATAAATCATATA
>NW_018477312.1:0-1396 GCF_002113885.1 Mizuhopecten yessoensis | reverse complement strand
ATGACTGCTTAAATATTCAGGTGAGCGATACAGGCCCTCTGTGCCCCTTGTACTCCGTTTCTTATTATTATTTTCTTTTTTTCCTCTGCCGTAAAGTTTCCGACACATTCCTCGAAAACTATTGGAAATTGACGGAAATTAATTAAAATTCACACAAGTGTTTCTCATGGTAAGGGGGTGTGCAAATGACCTTTTATTTTCCGATCGGTCAATGAAGATGGCCGCCACGGCCTCTGATGGGTCGAAATTAATTATTAGTCGATTTTGCTCAAATTTCATATGTATGTCGATTTTGGCACTGCGAACATAACTGCGGGAGTTTGGGGGGCTTCTGTAATTGTTCCCCATTACAATTAGTACATGTTTATTTTGGTAAGTTCCATGAAATATGATATATTGTTTTAGTTTGTTTTGTCATAGATTCTGAAGAATGAATGGTTTATATCCGTTGAAATGATAATATGTAGGTGTTAAGAAAACATATTAGAATGTATAGATCATGTCGTATTGTGTCAAAAAAAATTACAATCAGAAATACAATATGCATTGTACCTAATGTGCAAAAGGTTAGGGGGGAATTACTATTCATTTGATATTTATGATCGGTTTGGTTTGGTTTATTTTGTTTTGTTTAAAGGTCATTCAAGGACGTGGCTCTATGTGTTTAAGTGTATGCGTGCTTGCCTGCTTCAAGTTATGTGATCACGACATTTTTATGAACCTCCACCATACACTAAAGGCAACGTCACAATCCTTTTCGACATTATACAAACGCTACGTTGGTCTTGCTGATACTACTTTGGTCTCCTTGTAACTTACTAAGGTAGATGATGAATGATAATGGCATTTAAAAATCATACCACAATGACGGAAAATGTTTCTTTTAATTAAAAAGAAATGCACTTCCCAAAATAGAATACCCGAAATGTTGTGGTATTTTAATCAACATGATGCAACCAAAATGTCCTAATACTAATCTGAAATAACAAAAAAATCTCTAAAAATGAAAATTGACATAGATAATGACCATGTTAAGATAAAGCTGAAGAAAATTAGTCTCTATTATCATTGTTTTATTATTCAGAAGATTTACATTTTGTTCAGATGGATGTTGTTCCGAAAAGTCTTGATATCCATGCTTAAGTAACTTTTTACACCAAATTTTAGAAAAATAAAAACTTTAAATTTGATCATGTATTTTTTAAAACGTTGTTAGAAGTGTAATATATATCGTATTTAACAACAATACGCCTAAGAGACAGTGTTGTCGTTTCAAGAGTTATACAACTCGATCAGAAAATTAACCACAGCTGAAACCAACAATGATAAATTATAAGTTAAAATCTTTACAATTATACAATGGTGTGCTCCATTTAGTAAGTAAGCTTTTTTTTTT
>NW_018477311.1:0-1396 GCF_002113885.1 Mizuhopecten yessoensis | reverse complement strand
TTCATTACCAAATTGTATAGTTACAATCACCTGTGTGTGTTACATCCATCCTTAACTTAGAGGCTAAGGGCTACATCGTTGAAAGCCCATATCTATTTCAATATACAATATGATAACGTCATATTGACTTTTTGACTAAATAATTATTTAGTTGGTATTCATACAAGTAATACCCATACGTATATATCATAAATGTTTAGATTGTTTTGAATACAACCAGTAATTGAAAACTTACTTTGCGAGCTTTCAAAAACGGCTGTTCCAGAAAGACAATCTTTGCATTTATATTTCATACTAACGAACGAACCTCATTCCAAACTTACATATTGGCTTAAATGCAATGTATTTTACTGATTTACCTCCAACAGGTGCGTTTTTAGTTGCCTACGGGATGACTTTGATGTTTTGTGGCATACCCCTGTACTTTCTCGAAGTCACCCTTGGACAATATTCTGGAAAAGGAGTGTTTGAAATATGGGAATTCTTTCCGCTTTTTAAAGGTAATGTTTGCTATTGAGAACGAATACAATCCACTGCTCAATCTCAGAAGGTAGTTTTAGTTCTCACATTGCATATATTCCTGTTCTTAAATATAGTCAATCATTATTTTCTGTGAAAATGTTGTTATCTGATACATGTACCTTCAGCTATTGTTCAAGTCTAAAATATATAAAATGTATTTTATATTCCGCGGACACATTATATGCGTATTATTCGTGAAAACAGAGTTACAGATAACATTCTTCTAATAAATAAAGTTTAACTTGTGATGTGATAGTATGATACATGTAATACTCAATGTGCTTTTTATTTGCAATACTCGGTATCCCTCCCACGTACCCCTAGGACATTGTTTGTCATTACCACAACACTTTGTTACAGGGATTGGTATATCCATCGCTCTGCTGAATCTATGTTACATCAGCTATGTGTCTACAATGCGTTACTGGCTACTAGAATATTTGAGACAATCATTTACGACCGACCTGCCATGGTCATCATGTGGACACACGTGGAATACCAATTCATGTAGATTGTCGGATGTACTTTTGTCGCCCAGCACCGATATGAGCCTAAGGAATTCCACAGTAAATTTTACTGGTTATCTAGACAACACGACATATGTTTCAACAGAAGAAGAATTTTGGCAGTAAGTTTCATCATTCATTGGTTATAGTATAACTCCTTAATAAAGCTTTTATAGTGCATGCAATTTAATTACTAGATATACGAAGTGTGGCGATCCAATCTTATTTGCAGTGTACAGTGTTTTTCTTGGGTTTCTTTCTGTTGCACTAATGACGCATACGAGACAAATTTGTACCCATTTTGAAAAAAACGAACAACATTGATCAATGTGTAAATGTATTCAGGTACAATATCTTATCGCTGTCGA
>NW_018477310.1:0-1396 GCF_002113885.1 Mizuhopecten yessoensis | reverse complement strand
TCTGTATGTGTGTCTGCTCCACCAGAATTAATATAACCAGACAATTTGTTCTATCTATATGTATGTGTGACTGCTCCAACAGAATCAATTTAACCATACAATATATTCTATCTATCTGTTGTGTTTCTGCTCCACCAGAATCAATATAACCATACAATATGTTCTATCTATCTGTATGTGTGTCGTATCCGACATAATCAATATAAGCGTACAACATGTTCTATCTATCTTTATGTGTGTCAGTTGCAACAGAATCAATATACCGTCAAACATGTTCTATCTAACTATATGTGTGATTGCTCCAACAGAATCAATATTCCCTGACAATATGTTCTATATATCTGTAGGTTTGACTGCTTCAACAGCATCAATATAACCATACAATATGTTTTATTTATCTGTATGTGTGTCTGCTCCAACATAATCAATATACCGTACAATATGTTCCATCTATCTGTATGTGTGTCTGCTCCATCAGAATCAATATAACCAGACAATATGTTCTATCTATATGTATGTGTGTCTGCTCCAACATAATCAATATAACCATACAATATGTTCTATCTATCTGTATGTGTGTCTGCTCCAAAATAATCAATATAACCGTTCCGTATGTTCTATCTATCTGTATATGTGTCTGCTCCAACAGAATCATTTTAACCTTCCAATATGTTCTATCTATCTGTATTTGTGACTGCTCCAACAGAATCAATATAACCGAACAACACATTATATCTATCTGTATGTGTGACTGCTCCAACATAATCAATATAACCATACGATATATTATATCTATATGTATGTGTTTCTGCTCCACCAGAATCAATATAACCGTTCAATTTGTTCTATCTATCTGTATGTGTGTCCGCTCCAACAGAATCATTTTAACCTTTCAATATGTTCTATCTATCTGTATGTGTGTCGTATCCCACAGAATCAATATAAGCATACAAAATGTTCTATCTATCTGCATGTGTGACTGGTCCAACAGAATCAATATAACCGTACAACATGTTCTATCTATCTGTATGTGTGACTACATCAACAGAATCAATATAACCATACAATATATTCTATCTGTCTGTATGTGTGTCTNCAATATGTTCTATCTATCTGTATGTGTGTCGTATCCCACAGAATCAATATAAGCATACAAAATGTTCTATCTATCTGCATGTGTGACTGGTCCAACAGAATCAATATAACCGTACAACATGTTCTATCTATCTGTATGTGTGTCTGCTCCAACATAATCAATGTAACCATTCAATATGTTCTATCTATCTATATGTGTGACTGCTCCAACAGAATCAATATAACCGTACAATGTGTTCGATATATCTGTATGTCTGACTACATCAACAGAATCAATATAACCGTACAACATGTTCTATCT
>NW_018477309.1:0-1395 GCF_002113885.1 Mizuhopecten yessoensis | reverse complement strand
ACCCCAGACCGTTTTATACTCCACCTGGGTTGTTGGAGTTGTGTGTGTGGGAAGGAGAAAAACACTTTCTCTGATATGCCATGCGTGCGACGACTTCGGGGATTGAACCCCGGCCGCTTGTTAACCACTCGACCAATCCGCCAATGATGCAGAATACTTCCTCTTTGGCATACCGTATACATTACCAAATTGTATAGACGCTATCACCTGTGTGCGTGTTACGTTCAATTTCATATGTAGTGTTTATGGTAACATAACCATTTTTATATTTCTGATGAAGAAATTTACCGGAAAATCAGATGAGCTTGTCTGTAAAAGCAGAATATTTTTATAAATTGATAGGGTACAAAATGAAAGTAGAAAAGGAAATATATAAATATATATATAAATCTTTAAGTTTGATTCCCCATTCACCTGGAATACTGTATGTTATAATTGTGTTATTAGATAAAAATGTTAAGCTGAGAATGCCTGAGATCGCATTAGATCGCATTAAAGTCAACAGATATGACAAACACTTTTGCGGAGTGTGTTTGAAATAAAAAAATATATAAATGTTAAAAATGCGAAAGTCTGATTATCAATAATATTTGTTTTGTTAAATTTTCACTTGGGTACAGAATCTTAGTCTGACGCAAGAGCTAACAATGAAGGCCAGCTTAGTAATGTTACGCAAACGTCGATGTTTTGTCTGTTGATTGTGTAATTTTTACTCTTTCATTTAGTCGATAATTCACTGAAAAGTTATTTGAGTAATAATCAACTTTTGATCGTGTATTATGGTGGAATCAATAACGAGGGTGAAAAAACGTTTGAAATTTGTTTTACCAAAGACTGCTTGCGACCTGGGTTGATTATATTTAAAATATTTCGAATCCCGTGTTAGATTTTCCAACATAATTTATAAACATACGTTGTTTACCTCTGTATCCTACCAAGAATGTAACGAAAGACTTGTTCATGAAAACGTCAGTGTTCATCGCCGCGATGTTTTCAGCGGAACAATCTAACCGTAAATCTAACGGTTTGAAGTCGATATAGAGGTTACTAGAATTTATTTTGATTCCACTAAGAAATCTTCATAAAATAAATGTAATGCGTGAACCTTTACTCGTCAACTGAAAACAGTCTCTTCGCCTGCTTGTCTACATGTGCGGGGAAGGTTTAAGGAAGAGCGTTGGTCTCTTGGAAAATCATTTATGCACACGCGCATGGACTATCGTCCAATACTAGATGGTTATTCTTCAATGAAAAGTGTCGTTACATTTAAATCGTTTAAGAATTTAAATTACTAATTTCAAACCATGCAAAATTTGAAAACAAATGCAGATGAGCATCCAAAACGAATATGTTAACGCCTAAAATGATATTTAGTTTGGTTATGATCAATGATAA
>NW_018477308.1:0-1393 GCF_002113885.1 Mizuhopecten yessoensis | reverse complement strand
TGAACAGTGAACATAACACTTGACTATTGGTGAATTTATATGTGTAAGACATGTGCACTGGCATTTTTGACCAGAGCTGCAGTACGAAACCCTCCAAAATGGAGCTCTGTATTCCTTTCAAGCTCTGCACGTAGTAACTAGAAATATACATGTTTTCAATCACGTAAAGGTAAGAGAGCTATTGAGAGACTTCTACATTTAGTTAGAACATGAATTTTAATATACTGATTTATTCCGTGAAAGACGTGTTCATTCGTTCTCTGATTGAATTTCAGGTAAGATTAAGTCTATCGGGTCCATCATTATAAATACATGTTAGCATCTTATAATGTTCTGAAATTATTTAAGTTTACTTCCTGTCTCCAATATTCAACCCATCGGTTTGCATGATAATCGTTCGGTTGCGTCAATAGTCAAAGAATAGCTTGATCCTTGTTTGCGAACACTCATACATTTCCTGATTGAAAATAATAGGCAAACTCGATCACCAGTGAAACCATACGTACACATTTTCGGATTTACAAATATACTTTTTAGTCATGCTCATGTATTATATACATTCTAAATGGTAAAGAATATTGCCCTGATGCATTTGCTTTGCATTCAGAAACGTCACCATCATCCATAAGCAACGCTTTGTAGCTTTCATCGCTAGATGTATATTCAATATAATCTATTAAACTAAGACAAAATATAAACGAAGGAACGATGTATACGGAGACCCTTGAACACATACAAGGAGAAGAGTAGCATAGGATTGTTTTGAACACATCAGTAATAAAAAAAAAATGCGAGCTTTTTTAAACTTTCCTCTCTCAATCAAAGAATGAAACTGGCCGATGTCTCGACTCTAAACCGCTGAAATCAATAAGATGAATCTCCTTCCGAATGTATATGATAGTAAAGAAACTATTGTTTTCAACAATAGGCATATCCATTTTAACTATTCTACAATTTTACATTCTGCATTGAGTAAACAAGTTCCAATAATTACTGTGTTTTTGTTTTTTCTTGTTTTATTTTTGTAATCACATTTTCTTTTTGTTTTGTAAGAAAACAACAGTTACTGTTTAAACGCATCTTGGTGATATTACTAAGTTCATATACAATAACGTAATTATATTGTCAGGTAGTTTCATTTTGTATTTAAATATTTACTGTTTACCGGGAAATGTTCGCTGTATTTTAATTTTCGCATATTTACTCCTCCGTGATGAGGTCGAATTTAGCAATACTGCAAACATTTGTAATATGATATAATACAGTATTTAAAGCGAAAAACGGATTTTACCGTCTAAAGACGAAAATTCCCCGTTATACAGTGTTTATTTATATGACCGGAGATAACCCTTGACTGCTTACTCTCCTCATTTTGATTGGTATTTTTTTTTTT
>NW_018477307.1:0-1393 GCF_002113885.1 Mizuhopecten yessoensis | reverse complement strand
TTAAACACAAATCAAAGGTATAATGTGAAAGGGAGATAACTCTTAAACAAATCACAGGCATAATGTTGAAGGTAGCATATAATATATACTCTAAACTCCAACACAAATCAAAGGTATAATGTGTAAGGGAGATTACTCTGATACAAATTACAGGATAATGTATTTGTAAGGTAGTGTATAACCTTAATTTAAAAAAATGACAAGTATAGTGTGTATGGTTAAAGTATTATATTTAACTATCACAAATCATACGTTTAATGTGTAATTTTATAAGAAGCATACATTTATCCTGAACTAGATTTGTATCACATTTTACATTTTGTTGTTACCATATTTATCCTTGGAATTTTGGGCCTGAAGTGGGTCTTCTGATAAAGTGTAGCTTAACATCATCGTACTTAAAAATGACACAATCGTCACATGTCTGATGTTGAGTAATGCTTTAGAAGTGTATAGCAGATCGTTGAATAATTCATGCATATATATAGTATGTTATTATAAAGACTGCCTCAAAGTTAAATAGGGTGTGGTATAAATGTTTTATATCATTGTCATTTTCTTTTTTCTCCATTAAAAGGCATTTGTCTGGTCAATTGAAATACATACCATGAGGTAAATAATGAAAGATGGAAATATATTGCTATAACTCTGACGTAGAAAATAGTGAGGTTTTAACAACGTCAGTGTATAAGAAACAGTGATCGGGTTGCTAGAGATTTTATTGATACCTTTGCAAAAAACCACTACGATCAGCCACATACACTTCTTATGGTTTTCTAGAAAACCCTTTAAGACGTCTCTAAAGTGAAATTTTTTGAAAAATTAAATAATTTTATTGAACACAAATTTATAGTATGAAAGAGTTTGACTTTTAGAGACTGAATTTGTCTTAAATAAAATGCTGATGAATGTGTGTGGCCTGTTAAGTTCCGTACAAGGGAAACATCTATAGATCCACCCAGGTGTTCTGTGAGTTGCACATTTGGCGAGAAAACCACTCCAGGAATCCTCGCCAAATGTTTTGACAGCCATGTATTGTATGACCGAGTCGATAGGTGTATACACACATATATATACTGCGTATACACATTTGGCTTTATATAAAAACCAGCGGGGATTAACATAAGGTGCTTTTCTTTTCTCCGCATTATAAAGAGACATATATTGGCACTGTTGTGAATGCTTTAGGATAAAAGATAAACATTGAATGGCCTGGAACCCTTTTGTGTGGGGAGGGGTAATCGTATCGCTTATCTATACGGGTTAATAGTAGTCTTGAGTTGTTTACTCAATGCAACTGAACAAGCTAGTTGTTGAGGATGTGTGTTTACTGAGATGGATTTGTTGTAACGAAGTGTTGTCATTGGAGACTTTTCAAAGAGATCTAAAAAAA
>NW_018477306.1:0-1392 GCF_002113885.1 Mizuhopecten yessoensis | reverse complement strand
ATAATTAGTATTTGGATAAATATGTGGGAACTTCGACTATTTTTTTATTAATACATATACAGTGTGTGTGAGCATTCCAAGGATACTATTATGTGTGTATTATATACGGCATGTGAAGCGACCTACTGCTTACATACATACGTGGTGTGGTATCGAAAAGGGCGTCCAGGTCCAGGAGTGATCCCCCTTTACATAACTTTAAGGTGGCTCCACACTTTCGCAATTAACCAGCAAAAATCGTTGAAACTTGCATATAATATTCATGCAACTATGTAGAGTTGATTTTATGAAAATCTAAACCTTCCGATAGTTTAGGGATTATTTTGGAAAAAATACAAAAAAATAGAATTTTCGTCAATTGTAATATTTTCCGTTTTTTGTGTGTGTGGCATAGTTCGGAACAATAACAATAATAATAAAAATGAAAAGAAACATTTCTAATTAACCCTACACATATTGTATTTATCGCAAAATGTGTAACACATGTTACGCAACGTGGTTTTTATTGAATTTGTACGGATAAAAGTGATTATCTACAAGCTAAAAGCAAACAGGACACACAGATCTATACATATAGAATGGGAAATTGAACGAAATATACACAATGGCTTTATAATTAATTTATTTTACATTTTACAATCACTTTGATTCGGGTGAGAGTTATCTTCCTTGAAAGAAATCGGAACTTTTTGCAGAGGGGGGACATTTACACAATGACAGTTGTTTCTGTTTACATCTAACAAAAAATGATGGAAATAAATCAAAAATATGATTTCAAAATTATCAATTTATTGTTCTTTAATAGAAACAAATTACCCTCAGTCATGTACACTTTGAACATCATATTTATAATTATATTTCATAGGTATCTTGATATCTTACAAAACATTATTTTTACTGAGTACGTAGACTACATTTGTAAACACATTTAATCGACAGAGCGAAACTCCCTCAACAGCGAAATTCGTAACGACCACGAGCTTATGAACTCGTGTAAGCACGTGGTATGCACATGTGAGGTCGGTACGTCCGCATTCCATGTGTTTCCTATATGACCTTCTTGAGGTCGTCTGGTCTCATGTCACTGTCTTCCCGTGATTCTGTTTATGTCTATGGATTGGAAAGCTTTATACCTGAAGTACGTGTGATTATACATTTCCCGGTATAATCTCGATATCGGGTGTTGACATATCATCTATTGTTTACCAGGGGCCTGTTCGTTTATGCGGAACAACCGGTTTGACCGTTTATAAATGTAACAATTTCTGGTATAAATCCTGGCGGACCTGCAAATGTGTATGCAGGCCTTGCAAGGCTTTTTCAAGGCTCGGCTGAAAGCAGCATCAGATTACTAGGTCCGACCTGATTTAATAAACTAACAACAGTGGTCCG
>NW_018477305.1:0-1391 GCF_002113885.1 Mizuhopecten yessoensis | reverse complement strand
CATAAACGTGCATTTATCCATTTGATTTTCTTTCCGATGTCATAACAGTTCTAATAATTGAGGTAAAGTAGGTATATCACTAACATGATATACACCTATGGGTCAATGATATTGAGGACAAAAACAGCGTGTGCATATAGTACGCAATGTGTGCGTACATAACGATTGGTACAAATAATCGTGCGATTTAATATCTCCCCGTTGTGGACTTACGTCAGCATATATGTGCGATTTAAAGCAATTGGTTAATTAGTTTTACGATTTGAAAATAACGTACATATTGTACATTATAGATATGTAATATCCTGTTGGTATATTTAGCGGTATATCCATTTTGTAAATGCGTATTACACACGCACAGTAATAATCATGTGAAAAACTGGCCTTTTCAGTTAGATAACAAGTAAGTGAATAACATGAGAATGGTTTGCCTGGCCTGTGACGGACACAGAGAGTTGATTTATCTCTTTCTGTTAGAGCATAACCCCCCCCCCTGTAAGTGAACAAGGCGGCTATGTTTACATGTATATATGTAAGGGACCGTAACGATGTGACTAATTATTAATTACAAATTGTTTTCAAATATGTCCTTAATGAATTAACATGACATTTTTACCAGAAAAATAATTCGATACAGCACAAGATCTAGCTTAGATATGTTAACGTACCTTCAAATCAAGATTATAGTGTTTTATATCGAAATATCGAATATATTGTCCATTCCTCTATTTGTATCATCCATGACTGCAATCGCATATTGTTCGTTCATCATGTGCAAAGATGTGCGCAAAAGTTAATCGCCCGTTATTTCGTCTTTTGTACATGGTGTGCAAATCTTAAGAAAATAGGTATATCACTGACATGATATACACCTTTGGGTCAATGATATTGAGGATTAAAGCAGCGTGTGGATAAAGTACACAATGTTTGCGTACGAAACGGCAGCAGAGGATATGGTAGGACTAGTAAATAGAAATGATAGAAACACTTGTAGAAATAATTTAATAATCAATCATGCTGTTGATATGTTGTCCAAAATTATAAGAACACTTTTGTTACATAAACATGCATTTATCCATTTTATCTTACACATACTAAACGAGTAAATATTATTGTCTTACCGATGCCATGACTGTTCCAATGCTTTAGGCAAAAAAGTGAATCGTCAACAAGATATACAGCTATTGGTCGCTGAGTTTGAGGACAAAATTTCAAGAAACCTGAAATAAAAAAGACATTAAATGAAGAAAAGGTTCACTAAAATGGTCAAGCGTCTCCTGTTTCATCGACGTCACCCGCCAAGTAAATGAAATTTCAATCCAAATAATGTTGTATTACTCGAAAGTAAAATGGCATTTGCATTCAAATCACATTGAACACTTATCAATATT
>NW_018477304.1:0-1391 GCF_002113885.1 Mizuhopecten yessoensis | reverse complement strand
GTAACGTGGATACTTATGTAATGGACTGTTATATTACAGGGTAACATGGATACTTTAATATGTAATGGACTGTTATATTACAGGGTAACATGGATACTTTTATAATATTACAGGGTAACCTGAGAAGCTTCTTACAAGACCCAGACGCTGTTGACCAATACAGTGTAATTTATGAGGGTGGAGAACGGACAGCCATATTTAAAAACACACCCAGGGAGCCAACAGTGATAGAAGAGAGAGAAGTAAGTGGTTAGTGGCCCTGTGTATAGATATTTATACCTTTGTTTGAAAAAACCACGTACTTTAAAGTCTTGATAATAATTTTCTGCAAAGCAATGGTTGAGATGCATATAGGGATCACTCTGTTGATGTCAGCCATTCAAATGGTTTCTTAACAAATTGGAAATATCTGTTGAAGCAATTATTTGATTTTCATGAAACTTTATACGCACTAGTAACAGTATACACTGAAGTTTGATTTTGAACCAAATATGAAAAACTGATATGGCCACAAATTTGTCAAATCATATGAAAAGACACCATGGAATCGACTCGCTGTCGAAACGTTAGAAAATAGCTACGACTTTCCCATTCCAGTATTAGATTCTCTTGTTACAATAAAAGTTAACGAAAATCATTTTGTATATGCAAGTTTGCCTTTTATTTGTCTGAAAACAATGCGATGTCATTGACTATGTTATTAACTATATTTTAAAAGGTGTAACTGATTCCCAATCTTATTAAAACACTATACAGGTATTAAGCATTTGATTTATATAAGTGTCTTAAGGAGGAAAAATCCAAATTTCATGGTGTACTAAACATGAGTAGATTTTGTTCATGTTTACTAATTTTGCTTTTAAATCTTTTATTGCAAATTAATATTTTCTTCAAATTATGTTTGCTTCATTGATACCTTCCTAATCAAATTGCATCAATAACAAATTACAAAGTTTATTTAATCAGTGATCATTCAAATTGTACAATTTTTCTGTTTCACAGAGATGGACAGAGACATACGTGCGCTGGTCCCCACAGGGAAAGTTTCTTGCCACGTTTCACGGCAAAGGAAATGCCCTTTGGGGAGGCGAAAAGTTTGTCAGGATCATGAGGTTTAGTCACACTGGAGTTCAGCTCATCGATTTCTCACCCTGTGAAAGGTGAGTAAACATTTGATTGATTATCATTTTTGCTGCGGCCAGTGGCCCCTTCGTTGATATAACTATCATCATCTCTCAAACTCTTTCTGCTTTTGTCTTCTCCAGAATCTGATCTGTCATCGGAAGATTTGTTCCAGATTTGAAAGCTTCTATGAGTTTATTGTATTTGTAGGAGCTTATATATAATATAAGTACCTAGCTTGTCACCATTTTACCTGATATTTGGTCGTG